>NW_026112064.1:175000-215000 GCF_024679095.1 Eriocheir sinensis
TAAGTTGCAGGATGCAAATATACTCTCATTTATTCTTGGATATGACATTGTTTGATTCTGGAGGCTAAGAAATACTTTAATTTGAATGTACCTGGCTTTGATATTTACAAGAATGTGTCTGAGCCGGCCAGCACAGAGGAGGAGTGGTGATGCTGGTGAAGAGCAGTCTGCGCACGCCGTTAGTCAAGTGGATATGAAAACTGGTCAGATCTGGATTGTGTTGTCACAGTAGCCAAAACTGAAGTTGGGTGGCATATAAATACCCCCGACGACTCGCCTCATTACCATTTTTTCACATGGGGGCTCCACCACACAGCTCTTCTGGACAGAGTGGAGTCTAAGGCTCTTCGTCTCATCAGCCCTCCTCCTACTGATAGTCTTCACCTCAAATTCCGTCGCGATGTTGCTCTCTTTCATCTTCTATCGATATTTCCACGCTGGACTGCTCTTCTGAACTTGCTAACTTCATGCCTCCCCCTTCACGCGGCCCTGCTGCACTCTGACTTTCTACTCATGCTCATCCCTATACTGTCCAAACCCCTTATGCAAGAGTTAACTATCATCTTCACTCTTTCATCCCTCACGCTGGTAAACTCTGGAACAATCTTCCTTCATCTGTATTTCCTCCTGCCTACGACTTGAACTCTTTCAAGAGAAGGGTATCAGGATACCTCTCCTCCCGAAACTGACCTCTCTTTCGGCCATCTCTTTTGATTATTTTTTAGGAGTAGCGAGCAATGGGCTTGTGTGAGCGTGTGTGTATGTGTGTGTGTGTGTGTGTGTGTGTGTGTGTGTGTGTGTGTGTGTGTGTGTGTGTGTGTGTAAGATAGATAGTGTTGCCAATTAAAATCAGTGCGGTGCAGGTGCTCAAACGTACGTGGACACACACACACACACACACACACACACACACACACACACACACACACACACACACACACATACACACAAGCTCACACACGACACATATACATGATTACGATAACTCTCTCTCTCGTTTAACCCTTTTTTCTTTACTCTCCGTTTTTTTCCGCTTTATAAACTAATTCCCTATCTGTCTGTCTGTCTGTCTGTCTGTCTTCCTCTCTTTCTCTCACATATCTTTGAGTCCTTGGTTTGTAGACGCCACATTGTAGATAAGGTGACCCATGCAGTGCCCTTCACTTCTTCCTCTACATGCATACCATGTCTAACGCCTCTTCCTTCCTCTCTCTCAAACACACATAAACACCTTGGTTCTTAGACACCATGCTATAGGTTATGTGGCCAATGCATGACTCCACTCCTTCCTTCCTCTACTAAAACAGATCTTTCGGCTTTCCTTCCTCCTCTCTCTCAAACACTCATACATAGGTACCATGTAGTTCGTGGTTTTTAGACACACTATAGGCGATGTGGTCCCTCTAAAACACCACTTCTTCCTTCCTCTACGAGTCTACACGTTTAACAAATTCTTACGCCTTTCCCTTCCTCCTCCTCCTCTCTCTCTCTCTCTCTCTCTCTCTCTCTCTCTCTCTCTCTCTCTCTCTCTCTCTCTCTCTCTCTCTCTCTCTCTCTCTCTCTCTTTCTCTCTCTCTCTCTCTCTCTATCTCTCTCTCTCTCTCTCTCTCTCTCTCTCTCTCTCTCTCTCTCTCTCTCTATCTCTCTCTCTCTCTCTCTCTCTCTCTCTCTCTCTCTCTCTCTCTCTCTCTCTCTCTCTCTCTCTCTCTCTCTCTCTCTCTCTCTCTCTCTCGCTCACACTCTCACACATACACGCCCTGAGTCCGCCCGTTTCTCCACACCACACTGTTCGCAGCGCTACCGGAGACCCTCGCGTTCCTTCCTTTTATACCCGCATACGCAGAGTTTCATGACAGTGTATTCCGCTCAACGATCGCCTTGAAATGGTGCTGGAACTGAAACCCAGACCCGCCGTGTGTCGCGCCGCAGCACCGCTCTCCCCGCCCGCAACGACGCCAGCTTTACACGGTGCTCCATGGTTGGTATTCTCAGACGCTTCCACCTCTCACGTCAGCTATTTCCAAAGGCCAAAAAGGAGATAATCGGATTCTCATGAGTGTTTCTTTATGTTCAAAATACAGAAGAAGGGTCAAACTACTGCCAGGTTCATTAAACTACCTCTGGAAATGGCCCAAACCCGTAACGAAAGCCCTATGAAATATGCGTGTTTGATCCCCGAAATGTTTGAGAATATGGTCCCTGGTTCCTCACGCTGATGGCAAACCTCACAGATGGATCCTTTCAATTTTCTGTATCATGGAAACGGAGAGCTTGAGTTTATCCCTCGAGGCGCCACTACCAGCAAACTTAATAAACACAATAGTACACGAACACGCATAATAATACGTGTGAATGGCAAACCTCATAGATGGATTATTTCAATTTTCTGTATCTTGGAAATGGAGAGCTTGAGTTTATCCCTCGAGGCGCCACTACCAGCAAACATAATAATACCTGAATAGCAACGAGGTATATTAATTCCGATGGAGGCGCCACTACCAGCAAACATAATAATACCTGAATAGCAACGAGGTATATTAATTCCGATGGGGGCGCCACTACCAGCAAACATAATAATTCCTGAATAGCAACGAGGCATATTAATTCCGATGGAGGCGCCACTACCAGCAAACATAATAATACCTGAATAGCAACGAGGCATATTAATTCCCATGGAGGCGCCACTACCAGCAAACATAATAATACCTGAATAGCAACGAGGCATATTAATTCCCATGGAGGCGCCACTACCAGCAAACATAATAATACCTGAATAGCAACGAGGCATATTAATTCCCATGGAGGCGCCACTACCAGCAAACATAATAATTCCTGAATAGCAACGAGGTATATTAATTCCGATGTTCTGCAATTATGAGGAAGGGGAGAATTTAGGTTAATGTTGTAACATGATCAGGAAAGGTATAAGGATTAAGGGCTGTGGCGAGGAATAACATCATGCACTATAGCTAACATATAAAGAGTAGTTACGTAGATGTTAATACTAATAGTCTACAAGGAAGGCGAAAATAGAGGCAAACGCTGTAATACTCATCAGGAAGAGTAAGGATTAAGGGTTATGGCGATGAGTAACACCGCGCACTACAGCTAACATATAAAGAGTAGTTACGTAGCTGAATTTATCCCTCTAGCAATATGTTGTTATAAGGAAGGGGAGGATTTGGGTTAATGTTGTATTACTCATCAGAGAGGGTGAGGATTAAGGGGTGTGGCAAGGAATAACACCATGCACTACACCTTACATTATATAAAGTGTAGTTACCTGTGTAATAGAGCGTGCATGACAGACCCCTCACCTGTTAATTAATATCAGTGCGTGAGGTGTGCCGGAGTCCTGAAAACCAAGAGGTAAAACATGGAAATACAGGGAACAGAAAGCCTATCGAACAGATGAAAGGAGTTCGTATTCAGGTAGATAATAGTTCTGCTTCACAAAAATTTACAGACGAACGTACGAGTAACATAGCCCTTTTTTTTTCATAGCGGGGATAAACTATAACAGGGCATAAAGCAATGTGTATAAATGTGTATAGAGTGTGTATATGATAGAGAGGAAGACCAACGATATAGCTACGCCTGGCCTTAGTGCTCATCTCCGTTCCTTTGACTCTTTAGCATATGGTGGATATACAATAAGCAAGGATTAGCTGCGCGTGGCTTTAGTGCTCATCTCCGATCCATTGCCTTAAGGTTATAGTGGGAATACAATAAGCAAAGACTAGCTGTGCGTGGCTTCAGTGCTCATCTCCAATCCATTGACTCTGAAGCTTATGGTGGGTATACAATAAACGAAAACTAGCTGCGCGTGGCCTCAGTGCTCATCTCCGATCCATTGACTCTGAGGCTTATGGTGGGTATACAATAAACGAAAACTAGCTGCGCGTGGCCTCAGTGCTCATCTCCGATCCATTGACTCTGAAGCTTATGGTTGGTATACAATAAACGAAAACCAGCTGCGCTTGGCCTCTGTGATCATCTCCGTTCCATTTACTCCGAAGCTAATGTTGGTATACAATAAGCAAAGACTAGCTGCGCGTGGCCTCAGTGCTCATCTCCGATCCATTGACTCTGAGGCTAATGTTGGGTATACAATAAGCAAAGACTAGCTGCGCGTGGCCTCAGTGCACATCTCCGATCCATTGACCCTTGAGCCGAAGGTCAGTACAGGCTACAACACACAGAGACTAACCAGCTGCTGCGCCCAAATTCTCAAGCCGTGTTGCCTGGCCCACGCTCCTCAGATTCATAAGCTACGCACGCAAGCGGTGACCTACACGCCAAAGTTCCTGGTATATGTAACGACTTCTCAGGGTGTCTATAAATTCCCTAGTATTCTCTTCGTACCTTCGTTTTAATTGTTTGTGTTCTATTGAGGGGTTATTTTTATTTTATTTTATAGGCGTGCATATATATTTTTTTCAGTATATCTTATTAGTTTTATTTCTTCTTATTTTTTTTTCGCATTTCCTGATGTAATATTTTATTCGAATGTATTTTGAATTTGTCTGGATCATTTATATTCTAACCCGTCCGCTGCGACTGGCACGGATTTGGCCTGCCCTGGTAGCATGGTAACATAATATGGTCCCCAGGTCTTTCTCTGCCTCTGTGGTGGGCAGTGGAGTGTTTCCCATGTGGTATTGGTGTGCTGGATATCCCTTCACTGGTAGCCTGGTAACATACACTCCCAGGTCTTTCTCTGCCTCTGTGGTGGATAGTGGAGTGTCTCCCATGTGGTATTGGTGTGCTGGATATCCCTTCACTGGTAGCCTGGTAACATACACTCCCAGGTCTTTCTCTGCCTCTGTGGTGGATAGTGGAGTGTTTCCCATGTGGTATTAGTGTGCTGGATATCCCTTCACTGGTAGCCTGGTAATATACACTCCCAGGTCTTTCTCTGCCTCTGTGGTGGATAGTGGAGTGTTTCCCATGTGGTATTGGTATGCTGGATATCCCTTCACTGGTAGCCTGGTAACATACACTCCCGGGTCTTTCTCTGCCTCTGTGGTGGATAGTGAGTGTTTCCCATGTGGTATTCGTGTGCTGGATGTCCTCTTCACTGGTAGCCTGGTAACATACACTCCCAGGTCTTTCTCTGCCTCGGTGGTGGATAGTGGAGTGTTTCCCATGTGGTATTTGTGCTGGATATCCCTTCACTGGTAGCCTGGTAACATACCCCAGGTCTTTATCTGCCTTGTGGTGGATAGTGGAGTGTTTCCCATGTGGTAATGGTGTGCTGGATATTCCTTTACTGGTAGCCTGATAACATACACTCCCAGGTCTTTCTCTGCCTCTGTGGTGGATAGTGAGTGTTTCCATGTGGTATTGGTGTGCTGGATATCCCTTCACTGGTAGCCTGATAACATACACTCCCAGGTCTTTCTTCCTCTGTGGTGGATGGTGGAGTGTTTACCATGGTATTGGTGTGCTGGATATCCCTTCACTGGTAGCCTGGTAACATACACTCCCAGGTCTTTCTCTGCCTCTGTGGTGGATAGTGGAGTGTTTCCCATGTGGTATTGGTGTGCTGGATATCCCTTCACTGGTAGCCTGGTAACATACACTCCCAGGTCTTTCTCTGCCTCTGTGGTGGATAGTGGAGTGTTTCCCATGTGGTATTGGTGTGCTGGATATCCCTTCACTGGTAGCCTGGTAACATACACTCCCAGGTCTTTCTCTGCCTCTGTGGTGGATAGTGGAGTGTTTCCCATGTGGTATTGGTGTGCTGGATATCCCTTCACTGGTAGCCTGGTAACATACGCTCCCAGGTGTTTCTCTGCCTCTGTGGTGGATAGTGGAGTGTTTCCCATCTGGTGTTGGTATGCTGGGTTTCCCCTCCCAAGGTATATGGCTTTACATTTTTCTTCATTGAATTGTAGCAGCCACTCATTGCTCCACTCCTGCAGCTTGGTGATGTCTTCTGATAAGCGGTCTGCATCCAAGGGGGTAACAACTACTTCCCTTCCTTCATTCGCTGCTGTACTAGTGCCCTGCTGTTTCCACATGTTCACCTCTATACTCTTTTTTACTGTTTTCAGGCACCTTTTCTCACATCTACTTTTCTCATCTTTTTGTTTCTCTTTTCATATTTTCCTTTTGTCTTCCTTTTCTCTTCCCTTTTTTTCTTTTTGTTCATTTTTCTATTTTTTTTTTTTGTCTTGTATTTCTTTTTATGATCAGTGTCTGAACCGAATGCCAAATGTATGGTTAGTTCACTAAATATCTGTCTACTTATATGTCAATGTGTCTATCGATCTATCTATCTGTGAGTCAATCAATCAATCTATCTATTTATCAATGTTTACCTATCAATCAATCTATCTATCTATCTATCTATCTATCTATCTATCTATCTCTTTGCCTTCCTATCTATCAATCTATCTGTCTGTCTATTTATCTATCTTCATATCTATCTATGTATATGTGTATATATCTATCAATTTATCTATCTATCCATCTATCTTTTTACCTACCAATCTATCTATTTGTCTGTCTATCTCTTTATCTTTCTATTTATCTATGTGTCTATCTATCCATCTATCTATCTATCTATCTATCTATGTATCTATCTACCTACCGGTCTATCTATCAGTCCATCTATCTATCTATCCAGCCACGCACATTCCGCCCTTCCTATTCCACACACACACACAACACTGAACAAGCGGAAGGAAGGAAGGACGTAAAGCGAAAAAAGTTTAGCAAGCATCGAACAGCACTAATTCCACGAGGCTTATTATGGCGTTTATCGCTTGGCCCCGCGGCGAAAACAACAAACAACGGGCGGGAGGGAGGAAAAAATATATTGTTTGTCTGTGTATAGTGTAGTAATGAAGAGTTTTTCGCCCTCTATAACATATACGAACTCTATACACATTTGTATACTGCCTTATGCGCAACCTTATCGTGGCATTTAGCTTTTACTCCCGCTGTGAAAACTGAAAAATGAACGAATGGAGGAAACTTCATATTCTGTTGGTCTTTTTAAAAATTATACTAACGCAGAATAATTCATCTTTTCTGTAACATCTCCATCCATGTATTTCAACTTTCTTTTCACTTACAATGACATGAGCTATCCTATTCTTTCTTTAAATTATAGTAACGCAAAATTCATACTCTCTCTTCCTTCTCCATCTATATATTTTTTTTCACTTACAATGACAAACTACTATATTTTGTCTTTAAATTCTAGTAATGCTAACCTCTCTACTCTAATGTAATGCAAAAATGACCCTCTCTATACCATCTCCACCTATGTATTTCGACTTTTTTTCGTTTACAATCACATACACTATCCTATTCTTTCTTTAAATTCTAGTAATGCTGACTTGTTTACTCTGATATACCGCAGAATTCATCCTCTCTATACCGTCTCCATCAATATATTTCACTTTTTTTTGTTTATAATTACATACACTATCATATTTTGTCCTTTAATTCTAGTAATGCTAACTCGTATACTCTATTTCAACATCTATCTACGTATTTTATCTATTTTCTACTTATAAATACGCAATCTCTATTTTTATACAGCAAGGGAGGCAGCTCAAGGTATAAAAAAAAACAATAACAGCAACAAAAAAGTTCGCTAAAAAAAATGTACGAGAGGTCAGAGGAGAGGTCAGCTTCGGGTGGAGAGGTCAGTCTTGGTACTCTCCCACTCCCTCTGTAAGTTCTAATAATCATGCAAATTTCGCCCATTATTTCATCCTCATAAATATACAACCTATCCCATCACGTCTATGAATTGTACTGATGTGAAGATCCGCTCCTCTATCTCACTTTACTTTCATATTCTTACTTTTCTTCCACAAATACCTCAACACACGGACACTATAGCATTCTGTCTGTAAACTCTTGTCAGGTAGAACTCGCTCAGTATTTCATCTTCAGCAATTTTACCTTTTTATCCACTTACAATAATTACAGACACTATCCCATTCTTCCAATAATTACGCACACTATCTTATTCTACTTGTAAATAGAATAGTAACGCATAATTTGATTGGCCTATTTCATCTTCACCTGCCTATTTTTTAACTGTTTTCGACTTATAATCACGCAAACTATCCTACTCTGTCTTAATACTCCAGTAATGCACAACCATCATATTCTTACCTTTTTTTTCCACATTGAACTTTCCACCCAGAAACAATCCCATTCCATCCTATAAATTGCACTCATCCACTCTATTCCATCTCCATCTATATCTCTTCCTTCCTTCCCTTCCTCCTTAATTCCTCTCCTTTATCTCTCTCTCCCTTCCTTCCTTCCCTCTTCCTTCCCCTTCCTCCACCCACCTCCATGGGATATCTTCCCTCCTCCTCCTCCTCCTCCTCCTCCTCCTGCTGCTCCTCCAAATCGCGCTGCCCTGGCTGCTTTCTTCTCCTCCTCGGACTTGCTGGCCTGTGGATGTAGATAGGCTGTTAGGAGGCTGTGTAGATAGAGAGGAAGGGAGGAGGAAGGGAGAGGAGAGAAGGGAGGGAGTGATGATAGGGAGAGGAAGGGAGAGAAGGGAGGGAGTGATGATGGGAAGGGAGAGGAAGAAGGGAGAGAGAAGTGAGGGAGTGATGATGGGAAGGGAGAGGAAGAAGGGGGAGAGAGAGAGAGAGAGAGAGAGAGAGAGAAGGGAGAAGAAAGGAGGAAGAAGGGAGAGGAAGGGAGAGAAGGAAACAAAATAAATAAGAGAAATAAAATAAAATATAATAAAATAAATGAAATTCAATTCTTATTTCTTCTCCTCCTCCTTCTCTTCCCTTCCATCTCCTCCTCCTCCTCCTCCTCCTCCTCACCTCCGTTCCGTTGGAGGAGTTGATGCCAAACCGCGCCTTTCTCGCCTCCTTCCGCGCCTCGTCCGTCAGTGGAATCCCGAATCTTTCCGCCCGAGCCTTGAGGTCCTTCTGTGGGGGGTGGAAGAGGAGGTGGAGGAGGAGGGGGTTAGGTGGAGGAGGAGGATGAAAATTAGATGAAGAGGAAGAGGAGGTTGAGGGGATGAGGATGAGGAGGAGGAGGAGGAAGAAGAAAGGGATATAGAAAGGAGGAGGAGGAGGAGGAGGAGGAGGAGGGAAGGGAGGGAAGGAAGAAGAATTGATAGAAGTGAGGGAAAGGAAGAGGAGGAGGAGGAGGAGGAGGAGGAGGAGGAGGAGGGGGAAGAAGAGGAAAGGAGGTTACTTATTAGCATTTAAAATCATTATTATTATTATTATTATTATTATTATTATTATTATTAGACAAGCAATATTTACATTTCCTTCTCTCTCTCTCTCTCTTTTATTTTTTTTTCTCTCCATTTTTCCTCTTTCCTTCTCTCTCTCTCTCTCTCTCTCTCTCTCTCTCTCTCTCTCACACACACACACACAATCTCTCTCATTCATTTCTCTCCATTCTTTCCTCTCCACCCCTCTCTCTCTCTCTCTCTCTCTCTACATTCCTCCATCCAACTTGATAATCTTCTTAGGAACTGGACTCGTCGCTTCCTCTCCCCCCTCCGACACAGCCGCCCCTTCCCCTGCCCCCTCCTCCCCTCCCACAGCCTCCGCCCCCCCTTCCGGCGCTGGGGTGGCCTCCTGGGGGGTGGCGGCGGGGGGGGGGGTGGTGGCGGGGGCGGTGGAGGGCCGGGAGAAGCGATGAGAGTTGGTTGGGTCCTCTTCAAGCTAATCTTTTTCTTCTCAGGTTCAGGTTCGAGGAGACTGCTGTCCTGCTGAGGGGGGGAGAGAGGGGGGAAGGGGGGGAGAGAGGGGGTTATTAGTGGGGGTATATAATGGGGGGGTGGGGGGGGGGGATATGGCATGGGATTTTTTTTTATATAACATCAAAGGGAAGAAGATATATCGAAAATTGACTTGTAAGACATTGAAGTACATTAATAGGGAAGGGGGGGGAAGGGGGGGGGAGAGAGTGGGGGTAGTTAGTGGGGGTATATAATGGGGGGGGGAATATGGAATGGGATTTTTTTTTATAATATTGCAAAGAAAAAAATATGTGGGAAATTATATGTATACTTTTATAGGGAAGAGAGAGAGAGAGAGAGAGAGAGAGAGAGAGAGAGAGAGAGAGAGAGAGAGAGAGAGAGAGAGGAAAGGAAGAGAAAGAAAGGAGAGGAAAAGGAAAAACAAAAAAACAAGAGAGAGAGAGAGAGAGAGAGAGAGAGAGAGAGAGAGAGAGAGGAAAGGGAGAGAAAGGAAAGAAGGGGAAACAAACAAACAAACAAACAAAAAAACACACACACACACACACACCCCGCCCCCCCCCATCCCACCCCCCCCGTTTCGCTACTCACATCCTTGACCCTGATGGCGGCCCCCTTGAGAGCGGCCTCCTCCTCCTGCGGCGTGAGCTCCGAGTCAAGTTCTTCCTCGCCCAGAATGTCCTCCTCACAGAAGTCCCCCTCCTCCACCTCCACACCGCCCTCGCTAAGATCCTGCCCCAGGGTGTCGCCGCCTGGGGGGGGGGGAAGAGTTAGTAGAGGAGGAGGAGGAGGAGGAGGAGGAGGAGATATGTACAAAAAATCAAAGAGGAGGAAGATATAGTGCAGGATGTTGGTGAAGGAAAAAGAGGAAGAGGAGGAGGAGGAGGAGGAGGAGGAGGAAGAGGAGATATGTACAAAAAATCACAGAGGAGGAAGATATAGTGCAGGATGTTGGTGAAGGAAAAAGAGGAAGAGGAGGAGGAGGAGGAGGAGGAGGAGGAAGAGTTAGTATCATTATATCATCATCATCATCATTATAGCAGGTGGTGTGCAGGAGGCAAGGTCTGGAGGGCTGCATAAAAGTCTTGACCCACTCCCCTCTCCCTTCCCTCCCCCTCGTACCCACCGTCAATGGCCTCCTGCAAGCGCTCCAGCAGCTCGGTCTTGTTGCCCACCGTGGACAGCCCATGCGCCCGCAGCTCCTTCTTCAGCTCCGCCACCTGGGGGAACACACAGGTGAGTCGAGGTGTTACAAGGTAGAGCAAGGTGAGTTTTCCACTACACACACACACACACACACACACACAGATACAAGACTCAAGAAGGCTTTGCCCCCCTATATAACAATTTGGATAACATTCCTCAGGCGGTGTTGTGAGAAATACCTCCTCGCAGAAATGTCGCATATCCATGGGAGGGGGTCCAGGGGGGGCTGTGTTCCCCCTGGTTAGGAGGTTATGTTAAGTTCAGTTGGAGTAGTTTAAATCCACTCCCCAACCCAAACCCCTGATTTCCCACGGGCGTCCAAGGTGAGCCTCTGTGTGAGCTATTTAGCGGTCCAGAACAGGCATTGAAAAGTCAGCCAGTTAGTGATTCCCGGAGAAAAATACCTCCATGATAAACAGCAGCATATTGTGTCCAGGAATCACCAGCAGCGTCTTGAAATTAATAGACTACATTTTCTTGAATATTCCCTGAACCACAACCTCCAGAAACACGGTAGAAACGGTTACAGAGAACAACAGATGTGTGCCCCAACAGTTTGTACAGGTGCCCACCACACTGATTGCCGAGGTGGTGTGTCTGGAGTACTGGTGTGACGAGGGGGTGGTGTGTCTGGAGTGCTGGTGTGACGAGGGGGAGGTGTGTCTGGAGTACTGGTGTGGACGAGGGGAGGTGTATCTGAGTACTGGTGTGACGAGGGGAGGTGTTTCTGGAGTACTGGTGTGACGAGGGGGAGGTGTATCTGGAGTACTGGTGTGACGAGGGGGAGGTGTATCTGGAGTACTGGTGTGACGAGGCGGAGGTGAGTCTGGATTACAGGTGTGACGAGGGGAGGTGTATCTGGTACTGGTGTGACGAGGGGAGGTGTATCTGGAGTACTGGTGTGTGAGGGGGAGGTGTGTCTGGAGTACTGGTGACGAGGGGGAGGTGTCTCTGGAGTACTGGTGTGACGAGGGGGAGGTGTATCTGGAGTACTGGACGAGGGGGAGGTGTATCTGGAGTACTGGTGACGAGGGGAGGTGTATCTGGAGTACTGGTGTGACGAGGGGGTGGTGTGTCTGCAGTACTGGTGTGACGAGGGGGAGGTGTATCTGGAGTACTGGTGTGACGAGGGGGAGGTGTGTCTGCAGTACTGGTGTGACGAGGGGGAGGTGTATCTGGAGTACTGGTGACGAGGGGAGGTGTGTCTGAGTACTGGTGTGTGAGGGGAGGTGTGTCTGGAGTACTGGTGTGACGAGGGGGAGGTGTGTCTGGAGTACTGGTGTGACGAGGGGAGGTGTGTCTGGAGTGCTGGTGTGTGAGGGGTGGTGTGTCTGGAGTACTGGTGTGACGAGGGGGAGGTGTATCTGGAGTTCTGGTGTGACGAGGGGGTGGTGTGTCTGGAGTACTGGTGTGACGAGGGGGAGGTGTATCTGGAGTACTGGTGTGACGAGGGGGAGGTGTGTCTGGAGTACTGGTGTGACGAGGGGGAGGTGTGTCTGGAGTACTGGTGTGCGGTGGGGGTGGTGTGTCTGGAGTACTGGTGTGACGAGGGGGAGGTGTGTCTGGAGTACTGGTGGACGAGGGGAGGTGTGTCTGGAGTACTGGTGTGACGAGGGGAGGTGTGTCTGGAGTACTGGTGGACGAGGGGTGGTGTGTCTGGAGTACTGGTGTGACGAGGGGGAGGTGTGTCTGGAGTACTGGTGTGACGAGGGGGTGGTGTGTCTGGAGTACTGGTGTGACGAGGGGGTGGTGTCTGCAGTACTGGTGTGACGAGGGGGAGGTGTGTCTGGAGTACTGGTGTGACGAGGGAGGTGTTTGTGGAGTACTGGTGTGACGAGGGGGTGGTGTGTCTGGAGTACTGGTGTGACGAGGGGGAGGTGTATCTGGAGTACTGGTGTGACGAGGGGGAGGTGTGTCTGGAGTACTGGTGTGACGAGGGGGAGGTGTCTGGAGTACTGGTGGGACGAGGGGTGGTGTATCTGGAGTACTGGTGTGTGAGGGGTGGTGTGTCTGGAGTACTGGTGTGACGAGGGGAGGTGTCTGGAGTACTGGTGTGACGAGGGGTGGTGTGTCTGGAGTACTGGTGTGACGAGGTGGTGTGTCTGGAGTACTGGTGTGACGAGGGGGTGGTGTGTCTGGAGTACTGGTGTGACGAGGGGGAGGTGTGTCTGGAGTACTGGTGTGACGAGGGGGAGGTGTGTCTGGAGTACTGGTGTGACGAGGGGGTGGTGTGTCTGGAGTACTGGTGTGACGAGGGGGAGGTGTGTCTGGAGTGCTGGTGTGACGAGGGGGTGGTGTGTCTGGAGTGCTGGTGTGACGAGGGGGAGGTGTGTCTGGAGTACTGGTGTGACGAGGGGGAGGTGTGTCTGGAGTACTGGTGTGACGAGGGGGAGGTGTGTCTGGAATGCTGGTGTGACGCTCTGGGGTGTGGCGGGTGTGATACTAGACAAACAGGCTGGCTGACTATGAACCTACAGAATGACACCCACAGGGATGACAAGACGACAAGGGGGGGGGAGAGAAGGGAGAAGGGAGGGAGGGAGGGAGGGAGATGAAGGGAAGGGGAAGAGGAGGAAGAAGGAAAGGGGAAAGAAGGAGGAGGGAGGGGAGGAGAAGAGGGCAAGGGGGGAGGGGTGAGGAAAGAGAGGGGAGGGGAGGGAAAAGAGGGAGGGGAGAAGAAGAGGGCAAGGGGAGGGGGAGAAGAGGGCAAGGGGGAGGGGAGGAAAAGAGAGGGGGGGGAGGAAAAGAGGGCAAGGGGAGGGAAAAGAGGGAGGGGGGAGAAGAAGAGGGCAAGGGGGAGGGGGAGGAAAAGAGAGGAGGAGGGGGAGGAAAAGAGGGCAAGGGGAGAGAAAAAGAGGGAGGGGGAGAATAAGAGGGCAAGGGGGAGGGGAGAAGAGGGCAAGGGGGGAGGGGAGGAAAAGAGAGGAGGAGGGGAGGAAAAGAGGGCAAGGGAGAGAAAGAGGGAGGGGAGAAGAAGAGGGCAAGGGGGAGGGGGGAGAAGAGGGCAAGGGGGAGGGGGAGGAAAAGAGAGGAGGAGGGGGAGGAAAAGAGGGCAAGGGGAGAGAAAAAGAGGGAGGGGGAGAAGAAGAGGGCAAGGGGGGGAGGGGGGAGGAAAGGAGAGGGGGGAGGGAGAGGAGAAAAGGGCAATGTGAGGGGAGGGGAGGAAGGGGAGGGGGGTGATAACACTACCCCCACCCACCCCCCCGCACGTAAACAAACACACGAACACACAAAAAACACCTTAAAACACCATAAAACACCATAAAACACGACACTCCGGCCCCCCAACACGCCTCCCTTATTTACCCCCCCCCGGTGCGTCCCCAGGGGTAACACTCTCCCCAGGTGTTCCCAGGTGGTAATCATGGGTATTAGTAGTGTTCCCGGCGCCTCGGAGGGTGTAAAAAGGGCGCAATGAGGCGAAATATTCCTACCTTCATCTTGGACAGCGGCGCCGCGGAATCCATGTTTGTTTGGACTGAGCGACCGCCGGGCTAAAGGCTTCTACGAGGGGTTTATTTTATTACTTGTATATATTTATCACTTAAAGTTTGTCTGTATTAAAGAGAATAAATGTTTTGTCAATTGTCTTTAGGAGAGGTTGATAATTCTGTTTGTTTGGACTGAGCGACCGCCGGGCTAAAGGCTTCTACGAGGGGTTTATTTTATTACTTGTATATATTTATCCCTTAAAGTTTGTCTGTATTAAAGAGAATAAATGTTTTGTCAATTGTGTTTAGGAGATATTGATAATTCCGTGTTTGTTTGGACTGAGCGACCGCCGGGCTAAAGGCTTCTACGAGGGCTTTATTTTATTACCTGTATATATTTATCACTTAAAGTTTGTCTGTATTAAAGAAAATAAATGTTTTGTCAATCATGTTTAGGAAAGGTTGATAATTCCGTGTTTGTTTGGACTGAGCGACCGCGGGGCTAAAGGCTTCTACGAGGGGTTTATTTTATTACTTGTATATATTTATCACTTAAAGTTTGTCTGTATTAAAGAGAATAAATGTTTTGTCAATTGTGTTTAGGAAAGGTTGATAATTCCGTGTTTGTTTGGACTGAGCGACCGCCGGGCTAAAGGCTTCTACGAGGGGTTTATTTTATTACTTGTATATATTTATCCCTTAAAGTTTGTCTGTATTAAAGAGAATAAATGTTTTGTCAATTGTATTTAGGAAAGATTGATAATTCTGTTTGTTTGGACTGAGCGACCGCGGGGCTAAAGGCTTCTACGAGGGCTTCATTTTATTACTTGTATATATTTATCACTTAAAGTTTGTCTGTATTAAAGAAAATAAATGTTTTGTCAATTGTGTTTAGGAAAGATTGATAATTCCGTGTTTGTTTGGACTGAGCGACCGCCGGGCTAAAGGCTTCTACGAGGGGTTTATTTTATTACCTGTATATATTTATCACTTAAAGTTTGTCTGTATTAAAGAGAATAAATGTTTTGTCAATTGTGTTTAGGAGAGGTTGATAATTCTGTTTGTTTGGACTGAGTGACCGCCGGGGCTAAAGGCTTCTACGAGGGGTTTATTGTATTACTTGTATATATTTATCCCTTAAAGTTTGTCTGTATTAAAGAGAATAAATGTTTTGTCAATTGTGTTTAGGAAAGGTTGATAATTCCGTGTTTGTTTGGACTGAGCGACCGCCGGGGTAAAGACTTCTACGAGGGGTTTATTGTATTACTTGTATATATTTATCCCTTAAAGTTTGTCTGTATTAAAGAGAATAAATGTTTTGTCAATTGTGTTTAGGAAAGGTTGATAATTCCGTGTTTGTTTGGACTGAGCGACCGCCGGGCTAAAGGCTTCCACGAGGCTTTATTGTATTGTTTGTAGAGATTTAGCCATTAAAGTTTGTCTTCATCAAAGAAAAAAATGTACTGTCAATTCTATCTAGTGAAGGTTGATAATAACCCTTAACTCGAAATACTAATCTCTCTCTCTCTCTCTCTCTCTCTCTCTCTCTCTCTCTCTCTCAATCTATCTATATCTATCTCGTTAAAATGAGAGAGAGAGAGAGAGAGAGAGAGAGAGAGAGAGAGTTTACCCACGGCAGGATACTTTCTTGGGAGACAATGTTTCCGAAATGTTTGCAAAGACTAGGGATACTTTCCAAACACAAGAAGTTTGGATACATTCTTTCCTGTTTGCAGTCAAAAAAATGTTTCCAGACAAAGTTTCCTGCTGGCGTGGACGGACCCTTATATCTTCTTGTCTGTCTCCGATGGCTGAAATACTTGCCAGACATACGCGGGGATGGATGTTTTGTTCCTTTTGTCTCGGGTAAGGTTCATTTAGACATCACACGCATGACAGACAGGATCATTTAGGACCGACCCGCGTATCTGCCTGCCATTCACCTTGACCTTAATCAGAAAGACCAGCACAATAGATTATACCTCATTCAAGTTGTTATTTTATTCATCTCCTCATTCCTGTACAAACTTAAAAACAACAACACTACAGTAAATATAAGTAGAGCGATCGATTTAAGTAGTAGCGATTTTAGTAGTAGCGATCTGAGTAGTAGCGATTTCAGTACTAGCGATTTAAGTAGTAGCGATTTCAGTAGAAGCGATCTGAGTACCAGCGATTTCAGTAGTAGCGATTTCAGTAGAAGCGATCTGAGTACCAGCGATTTCAGTACTAGCGATTTCAGTAGTAGCGATTTCAGTAGAAGCGATCTGAGTACCAGCGATTTCAGTAGTAGCGATTTCAGTAGTAGCGATTTCAGTAGTAGCGATTTCAGTACTAGCGATTTAAGTAGTAGCGATTTCAGTAGTAGCGATCTGAGTACCAGCGATTTCAGTAGTAGCGATCTGAGTAGTAGCGATTTCAGTACTAGCGATTTCAGTAGTAGCGATTTCAGTAGAAGCGATCTGAGTAGCAGCGATTTCAGTAGTAGCGATTTCAGTAGTAGCGATTTCAGTACTAGCGATTTCAGTAGTAGCAATTTCAGTAGTAGCGATCTGAGTAGCAGCGATTTCAGTACTAGCGATTTCAGTAGTAGCGATTTCAGTAGTAGCGATCTGAGTAGCAGCGATTTCAGTACTAGCGATTTCAGTAGTAGCAATTTCAGTAGTAGCGATCTGAGTAGCAGCGATTTCAGTAGTAGCGATTTCAGTAGTAGCAATTTCAGTACTAGCGATTTCAGTACTAGCGATTTCAGTAGTAGCGATCTGAGTAGCAGCGATTTCAGTAGTAGCGATTTCAGTAGTAGCGATCTGAGTAGTAGCGATTTCAGTAGTAGCGATTTCAGTAGAAGCGATTTCAGTAGTAGCGATCTGAGTAGCAGCGATTTCAGTAGCGATTTCAGTAGTAGCGATTTAAGTAGCAGCAGCAGTAGTAGTAGCAGTAGCAGGAGTAGTAGAAGGCAGCGGAGACCAGGTACAAGTAGGCGTAGGACACAGGCCACTCGGGTTATCGTAGAAGTTGGTGACCTGTAATAGTAGTAATAGTAGTAGTAGTAGTAGTAGTAGTAGTAGTAGTAGTAGTAGTAGTAGGTGGGAATAGGAGATAGGTGATGTTATATATGTTTAGAAAGAGGAGAAAGAATAGAATAGTGTAGTAATAGTAATATAAGTAGTAGTAGTAGTAGAAGCTGGGAATAGGAGATAGGTGATGTTATATATGTTTAGAAAGAGGAGAACGAGTAGAATAGTGTAGCAGTAGTAGTAGTAGTAGTAGTAGTAGTAGTAGTAGTAGTAGTAGGGATGAGAAAAAAAAAGAAAGAGAGAAAGACAGAGAAAGGAAGAGAGGAAATAAGAAGAGGTGGAAGAAAGGAAGAAGAAAGAAGTGAAGGAAGGAAAAAGAAGAAGATGAGAAGAAGGAGGAGGAGGAGGAGGAGGTAAGATAAGGAGAGAGAGAGAGGAGGAGGAGGAGGAGGAGGAGACGGTAAGATAAGGAGAGAGAGAGAGGAGGAGGAGGAGGAGATAAGATAACAGTAGTAGTAGTAGTAGTAGTAGTAGTAGTAGTAGTAGTAGTAGTAGTAGTAGTAGTAAAAAGTATATTGACGAGAAAAAAAAAGTAGAAAAAACACAAAAAAATTAAGAAATACGCAAAAAAAAAAGTGAACGGAAAATAAATTAGAAAAATTAAAACATTGAAAAGAGAAAAAAAAAAAGTGAAAAAAAAAAAAAAAAACAATTAATAAAAAAAACACTGACGAGAAAACAAACAAACAAACAAACAAACAAAAAAAAAAAAAAAAAAAACGATGAAAAACTAAAGTAGAAAAAATCAAGCAAAAAATTCAATAAAAAAACAACAACATATCATAGGCCTATATTTTTTCTCCTTCCTTTCCCTTCTCACCTGTAAACAAACTCTTACCTGTACGGTCATTAGTTCCGGGTCCTCCAGGTAACTCAGGTAGGTCCCACACGCTTCCTCTTCCTCAGTGAACACGGCTGATAGATAGATAGATAGATAGATAGATAGATGGATAGATAGTTTTGTTTTTCTTCTTTTTTTGTTATTTTCTCGTTATTTTTTTCTATTATTTGTATTTGTGTTTTTTTTTCCTCTTTTCTTCCCTTTTTCTCTCTTCTCCTCCTCCTCCTCCTCCTTCTTTATTCTCTTCCCTTCTATCTATCTATCTTCCTTCTCTTCCTATCTCCTCTCCTTCTCCCTTCCTTCCTTCTCTTCCCTTCTATCTATCTATCTTTCTCCCTTATTCGTCCTTCCTTCCTTCTATCTTTCTTTTCTTCCTCCTCTCTACCCTTCTCCCTTCCTTTCTTCTTCTCTCTTTTATTCAACTATATTTCTTCCTTCCTTCCTTCTCTTTATTCCTCTTCTATCTTTCTTTTCTTCCTCTCTACCCTTCTCTCCCTTTCCCCTCAATATCTTCCCTTTCTTTCATTCTCCTCTCCTCCTATCTCCATTCTCTTCCCTTCTATTCATCTTCTACCTCTCTTCCTTCCTTCCTTCCTTTCTTCTCTTTCCTATCCCTGCCTTCCTTTTCCTTTTCCTTCCTTTCCCTCTCCTTCTATACCCCTTCCTTCCTTTCCCTTCCTTACCTTTCATAAACGAAGCGACTGTCCCACCCGCGAACCGTCTGTACAATGCGCGCTGCTCGTAAGAAAGGTCAGGATTGTAACCACAGACCCCGGCGTTCATACCCGCGTCCACGAAGTAGTCATCCAGCAAGTCAACATGCCCGTAGATGGTAGCGTTGATGTGCCAGAGAGGAGCGACAGTAGGATCGAATGCGTTGTAGAATCTCATGTTGCTTAGTTCGTCAGGGGCGCAAGGGAATCCAGATGGCGCTGTGAGAGAGGTTTGGGAATTTATAGAGATTGTTGTACTTATAGTTTTGTGGTTTTTAAGAAGAGAAGGTGAGGTTTAGCGGCTAGCAGAATCTCAGTTGCAAAGATCGTCAGGGGCGCAAGGGAATCCAGATGGCGCTGTGAGAGAGGTTTTGGAATTTATAGAGATTGTTTTACTTATAGTTTTGTGGTTTTTAAGAAGAGAAGGTGAGGTTTAGCGGCTACCAGAATCTCAGTTGCAAAGATCGTCAGGGGCGCAAGGGAATTCAGAGGGCGCTGTGAGAGAGGTTTTGGAATTTATAGAGATTGTTGTACTTATAGTTTTGTGGTTTTTAAGAAGAGAAGGTGAGGTTTAACGGCTAACAAAACCTCATTTTGCTCAGATCGTCAGGGGCGTAAGGGAATCCAGAGGGCGCTGTGAGAGAGGTTTTGGAATTTATAGAGATTGTTGTACTTATAGTTTTGTGGTTTTTAAGAAGAGAAGGTGAGGTTTAACGGCTAACAAAACCTCATTTTGCTCAGATCGTCAGGGGCGCAAGGGAATCCAGAGGGCGCTGTGAGAGAGGTTTTGGAATTTATAGAGATTGTTGTACTTATAGTTTTGTGGTTTTAAGAAGAGAAGGTGAGGTTTAGCGGCTAGCAGAATCTCAGTTGCAAAGATCGTCAGGGGCGCAGGGGAATCCAGATGGCGCTGTGAGAGAGGTTTGGGACTTTATAGAGATTGTTGTACTTATATATTTGTGGTTTTAAAGAAGAGAAGGTGAGGTTTACCGGCTATGAAGAAGCAATAGAGGAAAACATACACAATTAAGAGAGAAATAAAGAGAGAAAAGAAGAAAGACAAAAAGAGAGAGAAGGAGAGAAAGAGAAATTGGATGTTTTTTTGGTTTTAAGAAGAGAAGGTGAGGTTCAGAGGCTTGCAGATGGTGTTGTGAGAGAGATATAGGAACTTACGCATATTGTTTTACTTATATTTTTATTTTATTTTAAGGGGAGAGGAACAGAAGGAAGAAAGAGGAGGAGGAGGAGGAGGGATGGAGGTGAAGGTGGGGAGGAAAGATTGAGAGAAGAGGAGGTTATGGACAAGAAGGAGGAAGAAGAGGAGATACAAAAAGAAGAAGAGGAGGAGGAAGAGGAGAAAGAAAAGGAAGAAGAGGAGGAGGAAGAGTAGGAGGAGGAGAAGTATTTGAGTGAGTGAGTGACTAATTGATTGACTAACCGACTCACTGATTGGCGTCACTATAAACACTTGCCTGCGCTATATAACTGGGTGGGACAAAGAGACCGACCAGCAGGCTCCTCTCAACCACCCCCTCCTCCATCCCCCAACCCTCTGTGTTCTCACCTGGGACATTATCAAAGCCGACCATGAGGTGCAAGGTGGGGAGGCCGAAGTTCAAATACTCCCCCGGGGTGATGCAGAACTCCGGGATGAGGCCGATGGGGTCCACGCCGTCCACGGGGGAGAAAAGCACCTGGGCTCTTATGTTGCCGCAGCCTATCTTGAAGTACTCCACCATGACGTGAGCCCCCGCAGAGTGCCCGCTTACTGGGGGAGGAGGAGGAGGAGGAGGAGGAAAGATTAAAACCATACGCCATCTGAGAGTTAAGGTCAGAGAGGGCATAGAAAACATCACTATGGAGAATCTTAAAAACATGCATAAAGGAGTCGGACGGGGGATGAGTAGGAGGAATATGCCCTGAATCGTCCAGGGTGGTGTTACGGCCGTATTACTAAATATTTCGTCGTCCAAAAACATATTTGACAAAGCTTTCATAGGAGTTTGGGACATTTCCAGGAGTAGTTTTATGGCCCTGGTGGTAGTTTGACTCTTCCTGTGTGCCGTGAACCTAAAGAAACACTCATAGAACCCGACTGACCCTTTCTTTGACCTTTATAAATATGTAATGTGAGAAGCCAAGATGTCTTATAAGATCGACCTAACTGATATATTGATTAACTGACTGCTTGACTCGAAAACCTGAGGAGGAGGAAAGGAAAGATTAAGTGATATACTGATCGACTGACTGACTCGAAACTCTACATAGGAATCGATATTTTCGCACTAACAGATTCTACAGGAAGCTTGTTGGAGTGGCGAGTGAAGAGAAGGAGGAGTGGAAGTGAAGGATGGAGATAGCAAGAATGGAAGAAGAGGTTAAGGATAAGGAGGAGGAGGAAGAATAGAAGGATAAACAGAAGGAGGAAGGAGGAGGAGGAGGAGGAGGAGGAGGGGAAAGATTAACCAATATACTGACTGACTGACTAACTCGAAATTCTACACAGGAATTGATGATTTTCGCACTAACAAATTCTACGGGAAACTTGTTGGAGTGGCGAACGAGGAGGAAGAAGAGGGATGGAGGTGAAGGGTGGAGATAGCAAGAGTGAGAGAAGAGAGGACAGGGAGGAGGAGGAAGAATAGGAGGAGGAACAGAAGGAAGAAGGAGGAGGAGGAGGAGGAGGGTGGGTGAAGGTTGAAGATAAAGAGGAAAGATTGAAAGAAGAGGAGGAGGAAGAGGAGCAACAAAAGGAAGAAGAAGAGGAGGAAGAGGAGAAAGAAAAGGAAGAAGAAGAGGAGGAGGAGCAGGAGGAGGAGGAGGAGGAGGAGGAGGAGAATTATTTGAGTGGGTGAGTGAGTGAGTGAGTGAGTGACTGACTGACTGGATAACAGATAGATTGAAAAATAGAAGTAAATATTGAAACCGCGAAACCTGAAATCGCAAAACGTGAAATCGCGAACCGGGAATCACAAAATCTAAAATCGCGAACCGTGAAATCACAAAACGTGAATCACAAAACTTAAAATCACATAACGTGAGATCGCAAAACCTGAAATCGCAAAACCTGAATCACAAAACCTAAAATCGCGAACCGTGAATCACAAACCCTAAAATCGCAAAACATGAAATCACAAAACCTAAAATCGCGAACCGTGAATCACAAAACCTAAAATCGCGAACCGTGAATCACAAAACCTAAAATCGCGAACCGTGAAATCGCAAAACCTGAAATCGCGAACAGTGAATCACATACGTACAAACGGTATTATTGAGGTCCAGATGCACTCCCTCGTCCAGTCCCTTCGCGTGTAGCTTCTCCTCCAGGTGTTCCTCGGCCCAGGTAAGGACGGAGTCGAAGATAGGAACCTTGTCCACTGGGTTAAGAGGTAGAGTGATGCTCCAGGGCGCCACCACCGAGAACCCGTGAGAGGCGATGTGGTGGCTCAGCTGTGGAGGAGGAGGAGGAGGAGGAGGAGGAGGAGGAGGAGGAGGAGGAGGAGGAGGAGGAGGAAGAAGAAGAGAAGGGATACATTAGGTTAGTTAGTTAAAGAAGAAGAGGAATAAGAAAAGGAGGAAGAAGACGAGGGTGAAGAAAAGAGCAGAGGAGGAAGAACACAAAGAAGAAAGAAGAAAAAGAAGAAGTAGAAAAAGAGGAGAGAAGAAGAAAAACGAGGAGGAGAAGAAAATGGAAGAAGAAAGAAGGAAGAAAAAAAGGAGATGGAGAAGAAAAAAAAAGAACGAAAACAAATGAAAACAAGAAAAGGAGAAGAAAAAAAAGAGGAAAAAAAAGAAGACAACAGACGGACAGAGAACAAACAAACAAACAAACAAAACAAAACCCTCATATTTCAAAACACACACACACACACACACACACACACACACACACACACACACACCGCCTTCCCTTCTTTCTCTTTCCTTCCCTATCCTCTATCTCTCTCTATATCTATCCATCTATCTATCAATATCTATCTATCCTACACACACACACACACACACACACACACTACCCTCTTCCTCTTCTTCCTCCTCCTCCTCCTCCTCCTCCTCTTCACCTACATCATTATAAGCATTAGCAGGTATAAAGCCCCCGAAGCCATCAATCAGGTATAGGGTTGGGTATAGTCCGGGGTCAGTTGGGGTCCAGATATCCAGTTCCTCCTGCAGCCCTGTGGTCACTAAGGCAGATATGTGTGTGTGCTTGGTAGGGTGCGGCCCGGGGGTGTAGGGGTCATATGCCGTGGTGATGGTGAGGGTGGTGACGAGGGTGGTGATCCAGGTTAGCTTCTGCAATGAGAGAGTTTGCGTGTGTGAGGGACCGTGGAAATTGTAAGGGAAAGGGGATCTGTACGCCTCAAAACCTCACCTTCTTTTCTTTAACTTGAGAGAGAATGAGAGATAGAGTAAGGGACTGACTGACTGATTGACTGACTGACTGACTGACTGAATGACTGGATAAGTGATAGATTGAAAAACAGAAGTAAATATTGAAACCGCGAAACCTGAAAGCGCAAAACGTGAAATCGCGAACAGTGAATCACAAAACCTAAAATCGCGAACAGTGAATCACAAAACCTAAAATCGCGAACAGTGAATCACAAAACCTGAAATCGCGAACAGTGAATCACAAAACCTGAAATCGCGAACAGTGAATCACAAAACCTGAAATCGCGAACAGTGAATCACAAAACCTGAAATCGCGAACTGTGAATCACAAAACCTAAAATCGCGAAACTTGAAATCTGTATGTATGTATGTATGTATGCCTGGAAACCTCACCTTCTCTTCTTAAACTTGTGAGAAAATGAGAGAGAGAGAGAGAGAGAGAGAGAGAGAGAGAGAGAGAGAGAGAGAGAGAGAGAGAGAGAGAGAGGAACGAGATGAAGGCAGAAAGGTTAAAAGAAAGAAAGAAAGGAAGGAAGAAAGAAAGAAGAATCGAGGAAGGAGCAAAATATGGAAGAAGAAGAAGAAGAAGAAGAAGAAGTGAAGAAAAGAAGAAAGAAAAAGGGAAATGAGGAAAATAGAAGAAAATAAGGAAGGAAAAGAGGAAATGAGAAATAAGAAAAAAAGCAGATGAAAAAATGAAGAAAATTAAGAAAATAAAGAAAATGATGAAAATGAGGAGAGAGAGAGAGAGAGAGAGAGACTTACCATCTTCGCTATATTTAAAGGACGTGTGGGAAAATGAGATGTGAGCTATCTTTATATATGGGGCTCTCTCTCTCTCTCGTACCCTAATACTCTTCTTCCCTATAATAATCTTCCTTTTTTTTCCTGTTCTAAATACTTTCCTACCTAAAGTTAATTATATTGCATTTTACATAACTGTTTCTTTAATTTCATGCTGAATCTATCTATCTCTCTATCTGTCTATCTATCTATCAATGTATCTATCTATCTATTTATCTATCTCTCTATATTTTTTGGGGTATTGTTTTATTATTTCTATTTTTCATTATTTTCCATTTCAATCCATTTTCTTCAGGTAACATATGTACGCCTCCCCAATTAGGCTTCAGACAGGTAAACAGCACACACCTGAACTCATTATGTGACCTTCAGGTGTCGTTGTGAGAGGTAAAACAGAAGAAAAAAAGGTAGGAATTCCAATCGCTATCTCCGAACACCTGTCATCTCTCCCAGGTGTGTGTGTGTGTGTATGTGTGTGTGTGTGTGTGTGTGTGTGTGTCAGCTGGGGGTGACTAAATAAAACGAATTACATAAAAAACTGCGATATTGCGAGAGAGAGAGAGAGAGAGAGATGACAATGATAATGAAACGAAATATAATGTTCAGTAATTAAAACACAAATTAGGCAACAAAGGTTAAATATATTCCAATACCCACCAATAGGAACAAGCAGTAGGCGTGGGAAGGTCAGACGATAACAGACAGGCAGGCAGAGTTAAACAGTGCCAGCCCGAGAAACGTAGATAAGATTTTTTTTATAGTACAGAAGGGAACTCAAGGGGAAGAAAACACTTAACCACAAACAAGGGAGCTCATTAGACACTGCTCCGTTAAAAGAAAAAAGCACGGAGAGGTCAAGATGGGTCAATTTCGTGTGGAGAGGTGACCTGATACTCTAATCTTGCAAGCGTTCAAGTCGTAGGCAATTCACAGGCGCAGCTTCACGAATGCCTTTACGAGTGTCCGAGTTTTTGGTTAAGGTATTTGGTACGTCTCTCTCTCTCTCTCTCTCTCTCTCTCTCTCTCTCTCTCTCTCTCTCTCTCTCTCTCTCTCTCTCTCTAAGTAAGCCCAACATCACTTATTTTCTTTTACTCGCACTAACATATTCTGCAGGAAGCTTGTTGCAGTGTCGAATGAGGAGGAAGAAGGGGGATGGAGGCGATAATTGAGGATAGAAAGAATGAGAGATAATGGACAAGCTGGAGGAGAAAAAGGAGAAAGAAATGGAAGAAGAGGAGGAAGGAGAAGAGGAAGAGAGGAAGAGGAGGAGGAGAACTGTACATTGATCGCTCATTTTAACCCGGTAGCAGCGACGGGGCAAATTTGTGGCTTTACCGTGTAGCAGCGATGGGCCAAATTTGTGGCTTTACCGTGTAGCAGCGACGGGCCAAATTTGTGGCTTTACCGTGTAGCAGCGACGGGCCAAATTTGTGGCTTTACCGTGTAGCAGCGATGGGCCAAATTTGTGGCTTTACCGTGTAGCAGCGATGGGCCAAATTTGTGGCTTTACCGTGTAGCAGCGATGGGCCAAATTTGTAGTTTTACCGTGTAGCAGCGACGGGCCAAATTTCTGCCATGATATAAACCTCCCAAAATAGATGATACATAAACTGATCACACATGCGTTGATATATATTATGAAATGGTTTGCGTGAGTGATGATTCTTTCTCATTATTTTACTTAGAGGGGCCTTTAACCTAACCTAACCTAACCTAACCTAAGTAACATGACCCCCGCAGCTACCGGGTTAAGATTGATCGTTATGATGCCGTCTTTGTTTGAGGTCGAGGATTATATTGAAGACCAGCATTTGTCTCCTCGGTAAAGTGGTTTGCGCCCCTGATTTCGAACACGCGGGCTTGGGTTCGAATCCGTGCGGCTCACCCAGCTGTTCATCCTCCCTGGGGGCACCGACACACTGTGGTAACCTGGATGTCCCCCTGCCCTGTGTCCGGGGGTGATGGGTATCTGCTCCCACAGGCTCAAAGGGCGAGGCGGCGGAGATCTCGAGGGCCATTGAGGGCATGACCTGGTATAGCGTGTGCCCCAAACTTGACCTATGTTCATGACCTTACATTGTTTGAGGTTAAAACATATTTGCCACGTTTGTCTACTAATGGCCGGACATAGTCAGAAATTCCATAAACAGAGAGTTGAGTCTAAGGCTCTTCGTCTCATCCGCTCTCCTCCTCCTACTGATAGTCTTTTACCTCTCAAATTCCGCCGCCATGTTGCCTCTCTTTCTATCTTCTATCGATATTTCCACGCTGACTGCTCTCCTGAACTTGCTAACTGCATGCCTCCCCCCCTCCCGCGGCCCCGCTGCACTCGACTTTCTACTCATGCTCATCCCTATACTGTCCAAACCCTTTATGCAAGAGTCAACCAGCATCTTCACTCTTTCATCCCTATACTGTCCAAACCCCTTATGCAAGAGTTAACCAGCATCTTCACTCTTTCATCCCTATACTGTCCAAACCCCTTATGCAGGAGTTAACCAGCATCTTCACTCTTCCATCCCTATACTGTCCAAACCCCTTATGCAAGAGTCAACCAGCATCTTCACTCTTTCATCCCTATACTGTCCTAATCCCTTATGCAAGAGTTAACCAGCAACTTCACGCTTTCATCCCTATACTGTCCAAACCCCTTATGCAAGAGTCAACCAGCATCTTCACTCTTCCATCCCTATACTGTCCAAACCCCTTATGCAAGAGTCAACCAGCATCTTCACTCTTCCATCCCTATACTGTCCAAACCCCTTATGCAAGAGTCAACCAGCATCTTCACTCTTTCATCCCTATACTGTCCAAACCCCTTATGCAAGAGTTAACCAGCATCTTCACTCTTTCATCCCTATACTGTCCAAACCCTTTATGCAAGAGTCAACCAGCATCTTCACTCTTTCATCCCTCACGCTGGTAAACTCTGGACCAATCTTCCTTCATCTGTATTTCCTCCTGCCTACGACCTGAACTCTTTCAAGAGGAGGGTATCAGGACACCTCTCCTCCCGAAATTGACCTCTCTTTTTGGACACTCCTTTGACCTCTATTCAGGAGCAGTGAGTAGCGGGTATATTGTTCTTTACGCCATTGAACTGTCTCAGCTGTAAACAAACAAACAAACAAACAAACAAAACCTGTGATCACGAGGTTCTTCAGGCGGTGAGCGACACATTCTCCAGTATGTGTCCACCTCCTAATTTTGTGTCATCTGCGAGGTCATCTACTTTTGATACGAGGGCATCTTTGTACACTAGGAAGATCGTTGGCCCAGGACCCATCCCTGAGGCAAGATAAACAACAACAACAACAACAACAACAACAACAATTAAACAGCTTCGTCATGGGACACTACGAGGAAAACAACGAGAAAATAAAAATTACTGATAAAAAACTGGCTTTTGAGAGAGAGAGAGAGAGAGAGAGAGATGCAACTCAATATAAGATTCTTCTCTCTCACTCTCTCTCATTTCTGATTGCAAGATGGCGTGGGTAAGTCTCTCTCTCTCTCTCTCTCTCTCTCTCTCTCTCTCTCTCTCTCTCTCTCTCTCTCTCTCTCTCTCTCTCTCTCTCTCTCTCTCTTCCATCTTCCAATTCATACTTTTTGTTTTTTTCTTTTAATTTTCTTTTTTTTTGTCTTATATTTTTTCTTTTTTCAATATTTTTTTCCTTTCTTATTTTCATTATTCTCTTTCTCTCTCTTTTTCTTAATTTCTCTTCTTTTTCTCCTACATTTTTTCCTTTCCAATCTCTCTCTCTCTCTCTCTCTCTCTCTCTTCCTTTCGTTTCCTTCATATATATTATTTATTTATATTTGTTTTATCATTCTTTCAACCCTCTCTCTCTCTCTCTCTCTCTCTCTCTCTCTCTCTCTCTCTCTCTCTCTCTCTCTCAATCAATCTATATGCCTATCAACTTAACCACCAATCCCAATCATTTCAGAAACACACCACCACCACCACCACCACCATCACCCTCTTCTTCCTCCTCATCACCACCTCCACCTCCACCACCTCCACCACCGACCCCTACACCCCCGGTCCACTCAACTCCACCCATATCCACATCTCGGCGGTGGTAACAATAGATCTACAGGAGGAGCTGGACGTGTGGGTGCCAACTGAGCCTGGAACATTTGGGACCGTATACTTCATCGATTCTTTTGGCGGGTACACACCTGGATCGCTCTATCAGGAGGTGGGTTGTGTGTGTGTGTGTGTGTGTGTGTGTGTGTGTGTGTGTGTGTGTGTGTGTGTGTATTCCTCCTCCCCCTCCTCCTTCTTTCCTTAACTACCATAACACAACCTCAATTTCTCCCTCTCCTCCTCCTCTTACCGGTGAAACACAGGGAACGTAAAAAATAAGAAAAAAAAATAACCTTGCACTAAGTCTTGCTCCTGACTGACTGAGTGACTGACTTACTACAAAGCCTATAAAGATATATGTCATTTTTGCACTGACCAGTTTTCCAGGAAGCTTGTTGGAGTGGCGAATGACTGAAAAATAACTCGTGGCGATATCTGTACTGCATCGCTTCGCCTGACTGACTAACTGACTGACTGACTGATTGACCTACTAGAAAACCTATATCTAAAGGAATTTGTCATTTTTGCACTGTTCAACTCTGCAGGAAGCTTGTTGGAGTGGAGAATGACTTAAAAATAACTTATGACGATATCTGTACTACTTCGCTTCGCTTGACTGACTAACTGAACACACACACACACACACACACACACATTCTCACTCTACACCTCCTCTGTACCGATTCTAACACCACCTCAATCCCCCAGTCAGTCAGTCACTCACTCAAATAATCCTCCCTTTCTCCTCCTCCTCCTCAGTTCGGCCACTTCCTCGCCTCGCACGGGTTCGCATTGGTGGTCCCGTGGAGTCTGAGTCTACCCGTTAACCCAGTGGACAAGGTTCCTATCTTCGCCTCCGTCCTCGCTTGGGCCGAAGAACACTTGGAGGAAAAACTGCACGAGAAGGGAGTGGACGAGGGAGTGCATTTGGACCTGGATAACCTTGTGTGTACGTATTTGCATCTGTGTGTGTGTGTGTGTGTGTGTGTGTGTGTGTGTGTGTGTGTGTGTGTTTCAGTCAGTCAATCCGCCACTTAGTCAGTCACTCAACTTATGCAAGAGTTAACCAGCATCTCCACTCTTTCATCCCTGTGCTGTCCTAATCCTTTATGCAAGAGTTAACCAGCATCTCCACTCTTTCATCCCTGTGCTGTCCTAATCCTTTATGCAAGAGTTAACCAGCATCTCCACTCTTTCATCTTTGTGCTGTCCTAATCCCTTATGCAAGAGTTAACCAGCATCTCCACTCTTTCATCCCTGTGCTGTCCTAATCCTTTATGCAAGAGTTAACCAGCATCTCCACTCTTTCATCCCTGTGCTGTCCTAATCCATTATGCAAGAGTTAACCAGCATCTCCACTCTTTCATCCCTGTGCTGTCCAAATCCCTTATGCAAGAGTTAACCAGCATCTCCACTCTTTCATCCCTGTGCTGTCCTAATCCCTTATGCAAGAGTTAACCAACATCTCCACTCTTTCATCCCTGTGCTGTCCAAATCCCTTATGCAAGAGTTAACCAGCATCTTCACTCTTTCATCCCTGTGCTGCCCTAATCCCTTATGCAAGAGTTAACCAGCATCTCCCCTCTTTCATCCCTGTGCTGTCCAAATCCTTTATGCAAGAGTTAACCAGCATCTTCACTCTTTCATCCCTGTACTGTCCTAATCCCTTATGCAAGAGTTGGCCAGCGTCTCCACTCTTTCATCCCTGTGCTGTCCAAATCCCTTATGCAAGAGTTAATCAGCATCTCCCCTCTTTCATCCCTGTGCTGTCCTAATCCCTTATGCAAGAGTTAACCAGCATCTCCACTCTTTCATCCCTGTGCTGTCCAAATCCTTTATGCAAGAGTTAACCAGCATCTCCACTCTTTCATCCCTGTGCTGTCCAAATCCTTTATGCAAGAGTTAACCAGCATCTTCACTCTTTCATCTCTGTGCTGTCCTAATCCCTTATGCAAGAGTTAACCAGCATCTTCACTCTTTCATCCCTGTGCTGTCCTAATCCCTTATGCAAGAGTTAACCAGCATCTTCACTCTTTCATCCCTGTGCTGTCCTAATCCCTTATGCAAGAGTTAACCAGCATCTTCACTCTTTCATCCCTGTGCTGTCCAAATCCTTTATGCAAGAGTTAACCAGCATCTTCACTCTTTCATCCCTGTGCTGTCTAAATCCTTTATGCAAGAGTTAACCAGCATCTTCACTCTTTCATCTCTGTGCTGTCCGAATCCTTTATGCAAGAGTTAGCCAGCATCTCCACTCTTTCATCCCTGTGCTGTCCAAATCCTTTATGCAAGAGTTAACCAGCATCTTCACTCTTTCATCCCTGTGCTGTCCTAATCCTTTATGCAAGAGTTAACCAGCATCTCCACTCTTTCATCCCTGTGCTGTTCTAATCCCTTATGCAAGAGTTAACCAGCATCTCCACTCTTTCATCCCTGTGCTGTCCTAATCCTTTATGCAAGAGTTAACCAGCATCTTCACTCTTTCATCCCTGTGCTGTCCAAATCCCTTATGCAAGAGTTAACCAGCATCTTCACTCTTTCATCCCTGTGCTGTCCAAATCCCTTATGCAAGAGTTAACAAGCATCTTCACTCTTCCATCTCTGTGCTGTCCAAATCCCTTATGCAAGAGTTAACCAGCATCTCCACTCTTTCATCCCTGTGCTGTCCAAATCCTTTATGCAAGAGTTAACCAGCATCTTCACTCTTTCATCCCTGTGCTGTCCTAATCCTTTATGCAAGAGTTAACCAGCATCTTCACTCTTTCATCCCTGTGCTGTCCAAATCCCTTATGCAAGAGTTAACCAGCATCTCCACTCTTTCATCCCTGTGCTGTCCAAATCCTTTATGCAAGAGTTAACCAGCATCTTCACTCTTTCATCCCTGTGCTGTCCAAATCCTTTATGCAAGAGTTAACCAGCATCTTCACTCTTTCATCCCTGTGCTGTCCGAATCCTTTATGCAAGAGTTAACCAGCATCTTCACTCTTTCATCCCTGTGCTGTCCAAATCCTTTATGCAAGAGTTAACCAGCATCTTCACTCTTTCATCCCTGTGCTGTCCGAATCCTTTATGCAAGAGTTAACCAGCATCTCCACTCTTTCATCCCTGTGCTGTCCTAATCCTTTATGCAAGAGTTAACCAGCATCTTCACTCTTCCATCCCTGTGCTGTCCAAATCCTTTATGCAAGAGTTAACCAGCATCTCCACTCTTTCATCTCTCCTCCTCCTCCTCCTCCTCCTCCTCCAGTAAGCGGGCACTCGGCAGGGTCTCATGTCTTGGTGGAGTACCTCAAGGGGGGCTGCGGGAAAGTCAAGGCCCAGGTGTTTGTATCCCCCGTGGACGGCGTGGACCCCCTTGGCTTGATCCCGGAGTTCTGCATCAACCCGGGGGAGTATTTGAATTACGGGCTACCCACCATGCACATTGAAGGGGGTTTCGATTCTCTCCCAGGTAAGGATTGGGAGATAGGTGTTTTGGGGGGTGGAGGGGGAAGGGATGATTGTCTGTCTGTCTGTCTGTCTGTCTGTCTGTCTTAATCTGCAACCTGTCTGTCTCTTTCTGTCTGTTTTAAAATCTATCTTCTCTCTCTTTCTTTTCCTCTCTTTTCCCTTTCTCTCCCTCCCTTCCTCTCCCTCACTCCCAAACTCTCTTTCCCTCCTCCCTTTTCAATCTCTAACAACCCATCTCTCTCCTTTCCCTTATGCAAGAGTTAACCAGCATCTTCATTCTTTCATCCCTGTGCTGTCCAAATCCCTTATGCAAGAGTTAACCAGCATCTTCACTCTTTCATCCCTGTGCTGTCCAAATCCCTTATGCAAGAGTTAACCAGCATCTTCACTCTTTCATCCCTGTGCTGTCCAAATCCCTTATGCAAGAGTTAACCAGCATCTTCACTCTTTCATCCCTGTGCTGTCCTAATCCCTTATGCAAGAGTTAACCAGCATCTTCACTCTTTCATCTCTGTGCTGTCCAAATCCCTTATGCAAGAGTTAACCAGCATCTTCACTCTTTCATCCCTGTGCTGTCCTAATCCCTTATGCAAGAGTTAACCAGCATCTTCACTCTTTCATACCTAATGCAAGAGTTAACCAGCATCTTCACTCTTTCATCCCTTATGCAAGAGTTAACCAGCATCTTCACTCTTTCATCCCTTATGCAAGAGTTAACCAGCATCTTCACTCTTTCATCCCTAATGCAAGAGTTAACCAGCATCTTCACTCTTTCATCCCTTATGCAAGAGTTAACCAGCATCTTCACTCTTTCATCCCTAATGCAAGAGTTAACCAGCATCTTCACTCTTTCATCCCTAATGCAAGAGTTAACCAGCATCTTCACTCTCTCATCCCTTATGCAAGAGTTAACCAGCATCTTCACTCTTTCATCCCTAATGCAAGAGTTAACCAGCATCTTCACTCTTTCATCCCTAATGCAAGAGTTAACCAGCATCTTCACTCTTTCATCCCTAATGCAAGAGTTAACCAGCATCTTCACTCTTTCATCCCTAATGCAAGAGTTAACCAGCATCTTCACTCTTTCATACCTAATGCAAGAGTTAACCAGCATCTTCACTCTTTCATCCCTAATGCAAGAGTTAACCAGCATCTTCACTCTTTCATACCTAATGCAAGAGTTAACCAGCATCTTCACTCTTTCATACCTAATGCAAGAGTTAACCAGCATCTTCACTCTTTCATCCCTTATGCAAGAGTTAACCAGCATCTTCACTCTTTCATCCCTTATGCAAGAGTTAACCAGCATCTTCATTCTTTCATCCCTAATGCAAGAGTTAACCAGCATCTTCACTCTTTCATCCCTATGCTGTCCAAATCCATTACGCAAGAGTTAACCATCATCTTCACTCTTTCATTTCTCTCCCTCCTCCCCCTTCATCCCTCTCTCTCCCTCTCACAGGATCATCGGGAGTGGCATGCGCCCCTCTTGAGCTAAGTAACATTCGATTCTACAACGCCGTGGATCCTAAGTTAGCCGGCAAATGGCATCTCAACACCACGCAGTTCGGGCACGCGGATCTCCTAGACGATGAAGCCATAGCGTTTGTGGAGTCCAGTAGCTTCTGCGCCTGGAATCCGAATCTGAGCTTAGCGGATCACGATGCGTATAGAAGATTTGTGGGCGGTTCGATGGTGTTGTTTATGAATGGTGAGTGTGGGAATAGGATCGAAGGGGATTAAGGGGTTTGTAAGGGGATTAGAAAGGGATTAGAAGAGATACAAGGGGATTTGAAGACACAGAAGGGGATTAGAAGACACAGAAGGGGATTAGAAGACACAGAATAGGATTGGGATAAACAGAAGGGAATTTGAAGACATAGAAGGGGATTAGGAGACACAGAAGGGGATTAGGGGGTTGTAAGAGGATTAAAAAGGGATTAGAAGAGATACAAGGGGATTAGAAGACATAGAAAGAGATTAGGAGAGTTGAAAGGGGATTAGGAGACAGAGAAGGGGATTAGGAGACACAGAAGAGGATTAGAATACACAGAAGGGGATTAGGAGAGTTAGAAGGGTATTAAGAGTGTAAAAATAGGATTAAAGGGTGTTTGAGGAAGATTAAAAAGGGATTAGGGGAATTAGAAAGGGATTAAGAGTGGGTAAAGAGGATTAGAAGGGATTGGAAGAGGATTTGAAGGGAATTAAAAGTTAGAAAGGGATTAAGAGTAGATAAAGAGGATTAGAAGGGATTGGAGGAGGATTAGAAAGAGGATCAAAAGTAGAAAAAGAGGATTGAGAGAGGTAGAAGGGGATTAGAAACGTTAGGAAGGGATTATAAGGGGATTAGAAGAGGTAGAAGGGATTTTAATAGCGTTTCAAAGGGATTAAGGTATTTATAAGAGGATCAAGGGAGGGAAAAGAGGATCAAAAGGGGATTAGAGAGGACAGAAAGGGATTAAGAGAGTTAGTGAAGGACTGAAGGGGATTAGAAGAGGATTAAAGGAAGGGAGAAAAGGATTGAGAGGGAATGAAGGGGGATTAAGGGTGGATTAAGGGAGAGAAAGGGAGAGGATTAGGAGAGTTAGTAAAGGATTGAAGGGAGTTAGAAGAAGGATTAAAGGAAGGGAGAAAAGGATTGAATAGGAATGAAGGAAGAAAACAAGGGATTAAGGGAGAGAAAGGGAGAGGATTAGGAGAGTTAGTGAAGGATTGAAGGGAGTTAGAAGAAGGATTAAAGGAAGGGAGAAAAGGATTGAATAGGACTGGAGGGGGATTAAGGGAGGAAAACAGGGGATTAAGGGAGAGAAAGGGAGAGGATTAGGAGAGTTAAAGGATTGAAGGGAGTTAGAAGAAGGATTAAAGGAAGGGAGAAAAGGATTGAATAGGATTGGAGGGGGATTAAGGGCGGAAAACAAGGGATTAAGAGAGAGAAAGGGAGAGGATTAAGAGAGGGAGATTAGGATAAAGGGAGGGAATAAGGAGGAAAGTGAACTACTACTACTACTACTACTACTACTACTACTACTACTACTACTACTACTACTACTACTACTACTACTACTACTACTACTACTACTACTACTACTACTACTACTACTACTACTACTACTACTACTACTACTACTACTACTACTATGAACTTCAAACAAATATATTACAACAAGATTAATATACTAACCACTCTCTCTCTCTCTCTCTCTCTCTCTCTCTCTCTCTCTCTCTCTCTCTCTCTCTCTCTCTCTCTCTCTCTCTCTTTTCTTCATTTCATTGGTTTCTCTTCCTTTCTTTCTTTCCTCTTTTTCAATCTTTCTTTTCCCATTTCTTTCTTTTATTAATCTCTCTCTCTCTCTCTCTCTCTCTCTCTCTCTCTCTCTCTCTCTCTCTCTCTCTCTCTCTCTCAGCCGTGTTCTCCAATGACGAGGCAGCGTGTGGATCTTACCTGAGTTACTTACAAGACCCGACCTTAATGAATATAGAGGTGAGTTACTACTACTACTACTACTACTACTATTACTACTACTACTACTACTACTACTACTACTACGCTATTCTTCTCGTTCTCCTCTTTCTGGACATATATAACATCACCTATCTCCTATTTCTACTACTACTACTACTACTACTACTACTACTACTACTACTACTACTACTACTACTACTACTACTACGCTATTCTTCTCGTTCTCCTCTTTCTGGACATATATAACATCAACTATCTCCTATTTCTACTACTACTACTACTGCTACTATTACTACTACTACTACTACTACTACTACCACTACTACGCTATTCTTCTCGTTCTCCTCTTTCTGGACATATATAACATCAACTATCTCCTATTTCTACTACTATTACTACTACTACTACTACTACTACTACTACTATTACTACTACCACTACTACTACTACTACGCTATTCTTCTCGTTCTCCTCTTTCTGGACATATACAACATCACCTATCTCCTATTTCTACTACTACTACTACTACTACTACTACTACTACTACTACTACTACTACTACCACTACTACTACTACTACGCTATTCTTCTCGTTCTCCTCTTTCTGGACATATATAACATCACCTATCTCCTATTTCTACTACTATTACTACTACTACTACTACTACTACTACTACTACTGCTACTATTGTTACAGGTCACCAACTTCTACGATAACCCGAGCGGCCTGTGTCCTACGCCTACTTGTACGTGGTCTCCGCTGCCTACTACTACTACTACTACTACTACTTAAATGACTACTACTACTACTACTACTACTACTACTACTACTACTACTGAGCAAAATAAGAAAAAAACAAGAATAAACAAAGAAAACAAAAACAAAAACAATCTTATTTCTTTTAAAAGGGAAGAAAAAAAATTAGGAAAAGAAAAATTAATGTGAATATAAATTTTAATTCGATTTTTTTTATTATTTTTTTTATTGATGAAGAAAAAAAATAATTAACTTAGAAATATTAATAAGTGTTGATGCCCTTATTGTGTTCTCTCTCTCTCTCTCTCTCTCTCTCTCTCTCTCTCTCTCTCTCTCTCTCTCTCTCTCTAATTACATATACAAACAAACAAAAACACAAACATATTACAGAAACCAACAGACGAACGAACAAACAATTACTACGATACACAAATAAATAACGAGGAGGAGGAGGAGGAGGAGGAGGAGGAGGAGGAGGAGGAAGAGGAGGTAACTATAGGAGGAGGAAGAGGAAGAAGAGAAATAGGAGGAGGGTCTTTCTTCTTCTCTTCCTCCTTCTTCTTCTTCTTCTCTTCCTCCTCCTCCTCCTCCTCCTCCTCTCCTTTTTTAAGAGATAAGTCAAGAGGAAGACCAGGGGGGGCGGGGGGGAGTGGGGGGAGGCGCCCCTTGAGAGTGCGATCAAGAGGGAGGAGGAGGAGGAGGAGGTAGAAGAGGGGAGAGGAGGAGGAGGAGGTGGCGGGGAGGAAGGGAGGGGAGAGGAGGGGTAGGGTGAGGAAGGGAGGCTGCCCCCCTTAAAGAAATAACAATGGTAGGGGAGGAGGAGTAGAGGAGGGAGGGGGGAGGAGGGGAGATAGGGAAGAGGAGGAGGAGGAGGAGGCGGAGGTGGGGTGAACACGGAGCCCTCGGAGGTGACTGATTCTGGGGAGGCGCGGAGGTGGGGAGAGCGAAGGGGAGGGAGGTGGGGAGGAGGGTGAGGCGCTTCTCCCCCTCCAGAAGGCAGTGTATCTTGAACCAGTTGGACCTCCTGCCGTACCTGGGGGGCAGAGGGGGGGGGGGTTAGAAACACAACATTTTGTATTGGAGTATGAAAAGTATGTTGACACGGACAAAGCCAACACTTTATAAACCCCAAACACACTTAAGACATTTCGCCGCCCATAACACATATTTGACAAGGCTTTCGTGGGAGTTGTGGGCATTTCCAGGAGTAGTTTTATGACCCTGGTGGTAGTGTGACCCTTCCTCTGTACCGTGAACCTAAAGAAACACATATTTGACAAGGCTTTCGTGGGAGTTGTGGGCATTTCCAGGAGTAGTTTTATGACCCTGGTGGTAGTGTGACCCTTCTTCTGTACCCTGAACCTGAAGAAACACACATTTGACAAGGCTTTCGTGGGAGTTGTGGGCATTTCCAGGAGTAGTTTTATGACCCTGGTGGTAGTGTGGCCCTTCTTCTGTACCGTGAACCTAAAGAAACACATATTTGACAAGGCTTTCGTAAGAGTTGTGGGGATTTCCAGGAGTAGTTTTATGACCCTGGTGGTAGTGTGACCCTTCCTCTGTACCGTGAACCTGAAGAAACACATATTTGACAAGGCTTTCGTGGGAGTTGTGGGCATTTCCAGGAGTAGTTTTATGACCCTGGTGGTAGTTTGACTCTTCCTCTGTACCGTGAACCTGAAGAAACACTCATTTGACAAGGCTTTCGTGGGAGTTGTGGGCATTTCCAGGGGTAGTTTTATGACCCTGGTGGTAGTGTGACCCTTCCTCTGTACCGTGAACCTGAAGAAACACATATTTGACAAGGCTTTCGTGGGAGTTGTGGGCATTTCCAGGAGTAGTTGTATGACCCTGGTGGTAGTGTGACCCTTCCTCTGTACCGTGAACCTGAAGAAACACATATTTGACAAGGCTTTCGTGGGAGTTGTGGGCATTTCCAGGAGTAGTTTTATGACCCTGGTGGTAGTGTGACCCTTCCTCTGTACCGTGAACCTGAAGAAACACATTCGACAAGGGTTTCGTGGGCGTTGTGGGCATTTCCAGGGGTAGTTTTATGGCCCTGGTGGTAGTGTGACCCTTCCTCTGTACCATGAACCTGAAGAAACACATATTTGACAAGGCTTTCGTGGGAGTTGTGGGCATTTCCAGGGGTAGTTTTATGACCCTGGTGGTAGTGTGACCCTTCCTCTGTACCGTGAACCTGAAGAAACACATATTTGACAAGGCTTTCGTGGGAGTTGTGGGCATTTCCAGGGGTAGTTTTATGACCCTGGTGGTAGTGTGACCCTTCCTCTGTACCGTGAACCTGAAGAAACACATATTTGACAAGGCTTTCGTGGGAGCTGTGGGCATTTCCAGGGGTAGTTTAATGACCCTAGTGGTGTGACCCTTCCTCTGTACCAGAACCTGAAGAAACACATATTTGACAAGGCTTCATCGTAAGAGTTGTGTTCCAGGTAGTTTGTACAGACCCAGTGTCACACCCTTCCTCTGTACTGTGAACCTACATATTTGGCACAGCTTTCAGGAGTTGTATATTTCAGGAGAGAAAGACGATCAGAACCTGAACACAGACAAGGTGATTCCTGGTAGTTTGACCCTTCCTCTGTACCGTGAACCTGAAGAAACACTCATTTGAACCCGATTGACCCTCTCTTTGACCTTTAGAAATAGGTGAAGTGAGAAGCGAGTGTCCATAAAACTACTGGAAATGCCCACAACTCCTAAGAAAGCCTTGTCAAATGTGTTTCTTCAGGTTCATGGTACAGAAGAAGGGTCAAACTACCACCAGGATCATAAAGCTACTCCTGGAAATGCCCACAACTCTTACGAAAGCCTTGTCAAATGTGTGTTTCTTCAGGTTCAGGGTACAGAAGAAGGGTCACACTACCACCAGGATCATAAAACTACTCCTGGAAATGCCCACAACTCTTACGAAAGCCTTGTCAAATGTGTGTTTCTTTAGGTTCACGGTACAGAAGAAGGGTCAAACTACCACCAGGGTCATAAAACTACTCCTGGAAATGCCCACAACTCTTACGAAAGCCTTGTCAAATGTGTGTTTCTTCAGGTTCATGGTACAGAAGAAGGGTCACACTACCACCAGGGTCATAAAACTACTCCTGGAAATGCCCACAACTCTTACGAAAGCCTTGTCAAATGTGTGTTTCTTCAGGTTCATGGTACAGAAGAAAGGTCAAACTACCACCAGGGTCATAAAACTACCCCACCCATGCCCCCCAACACCCCAAGCACCCAACACTTCCCCTGCCTCTCTCCCGCCCCTCCACACACAAAATCTACGACATGGTTTCAGAAAGAGGAGATCCAGCTTAACAATCTTACTCTCACCCAACCCTTCCCTTCCAACCCCGCTCCCCCCTTCCCCCCGCCCCCCAGCACCCCCCCCTCTCTCACCTGCTGCCCGCCTTGCTCATGCCGGCCAGCAGACAGCGGTGCAGGCGGCAGGCTTTGCAAGACGTCCTGTTCTTCTTGGTAATGACGCAGCGGCCGGCATTCTTGCAGCGGCCCAGCGAAGACACGTTATTGCATGTGCGCCCGAAGAACGACTGTGGAGGGGGGAACGTAGAGGGGGGTTAGTGGGTGTGGGGGTGGGGGCGTTCAGGGTGGGGGAAGGGGGGGGGGAGGTGTATATGTGTATGTATGTGTTCTCTCCTATCGTCTTTTAATGAACATGAAAGAAAATAGTACGAAGAAAAATGTAAATAATCTACCTTTTAAAATCATCTTCCTCTCCTTTTCCCTTCCTTCCTTCCCTCCCCTTCCCTTCCCTTCCCTTCCCTTCCCTCCCCTTCCCTTCCCTTCCCTCCCCTTCCCTTCCCTTCCCTTCCCTCACCTTGCATCCCTCGCACGTGAAGGCGCCGAAGTGGAAGCCAGCGGCCGCCTCTCCACACACACGACACAGCTGGTTCATGGCGCTGAGACATAGAAACAGAAACATATATAGATACCCAGGTCCTGGATTACATAGAGGCAGATAGATTATAATATTATAGATACCCAGGTCCATTTTTACATAGAAGCATGACAGATTATATAGATA
>NW_026112064.1:227500-237929 GCF_024679095.1 Eriocheir sinensis
TTGAATGGGTAGACCGTTGTTTAAAAGAGTTGATGCTATTTGCATTTACTACTTCAGCGGGGAGATTGTTCCAGTGGCGGATGACTCGGTTAGCGAAGAAACTCGTACCAATGTCTGTCCTGCATCGCCTAGCTTGAATGGACGTGTTTTATCGTACATACCGTGAAAGAAGTCCAGTAAATTCGATAAACAAGAACGCTTATTTCGGAAACCGTGCTGCGTGCCAGAAGTTATTTTGTTTTCTTCAGGAAATTGATAAGTTCGTCTCTGATAATCCTCTCAAGGACTTTGCCTGCCACTGATGTTAAGCTTATAGGCCTGTTTTTTAGGGCAACGTTCTTATCGGAGGATATAGAGAAAGAGATGTAGAGAAAAGAGAAAAATAAATAGAGAGGAAGGAAGGAAGGCAAAAAATTAAAAAAGTAAAAATAATGATATACTAAAGATACACAACTCTCTCTCTCTCTCTCTCTCTCTCTCTCTCTCTTTTCACACTTTTCTCTCAACTTTTCATCCAGTTTAATAGAATTGCTCTCTCTCTCTCTCTCTCTCTCTTTTTCTTTACCGGAACTTATCTCAGGAATAAGCGAGCGTGTGTGTGTGTGTGTGTGTGTGTGTGTGTGTGTGTGTGTGTGTGTGTACGTGGCATGACCTTGCTAGGATCATAAAAGGTCAGGAGGAGGAGGAGGAGGAGGAGGAGGAGGTGGAGGAAAAAAAGGAGGATTTAAAAGATAGGGGAATCATATCTCTCTCTCTCTCTCTCTTTCTCTCTCTCTCTCTCTCTCTCTCTCTCACCTGGAGGTTCAAAATGGAGGTATCTCTCTCTCCCAAAGTTTCTCGGAGGAAGATTATCTCTCCCTCTCTCTTCTTTATCTCCTCCTCCTTCTCTCTCCTCCTCTCCTCCTCCTCCTTCCTCCTCCTCTCCTTCTCCTCCACTTCTTTCCTCCACTTCTCTATCTCCTCGTTTTTTCTCTCCACTATCTCCTCCATTTCTCTTCTTCTCTCTTCTTCTGCCTTCTTCTCTTTCTCTCTTCTCTCTTCTTCTCTTCCTCTTCTTCCCTCTTCCTCTTTCTTCCTCTCTTCCTCTTTCGTATTAATCTTCTTCTTCATCTCCTCCAATTCTCCTCTTAGTTTCCTCTCCACTGCCTGAGAGAGAGAGAGAGAGAGAGAGAGAGAGAGAGAGAGAGAGAGAGAGAGAGAGAGAGAGAGAGAGAGAGAGAGAGAGAGAGAGAGAGAGAGAGAGAGAATTAGTTGCTTTTTTTTTATATATATTTCTTATTTATAGATTCTCCTCCTCCTCCTCCTCTTCCTCTCTTCTTCTTTCTTCCTCTTCTTCCTCCTCCTCCTCCTCCTCTTCTTTAACTCTTCTCTCTTTCTCTACATTCTTTTTCTCTCTCTCCTCCTCTTCCTCCTCCTCTTCCTCCTCTTCTTTCTTCCTCCTCCTTCTCCTCTTCCTCTTCTTTATCTTATTTCCTCTTTCTCAACATTATGCATTTTCCTCCTCTTCTTCTTCTTCTTTTTCTTCTTCTTCTTCTTCTCTCTTGGTCTATAGAAATACCTCCTCCTCCTCCTCCTCCCCCTCCTCCTAATCTCCTCTCTCATACTACGACTACGCAAGGCCTGGTCACACTGCCTTTACGACCTGCTAACGACCACCTTGCGACCCCAAAATGCTACGATTCACACCGACCGCTTCCCGATCACGTAAGTCGCCGAGTAGTCGTACGACCGATCGGCTACCGGGGGAAGTTTAGTCGGGGACCGGACGGCGACCATGTTAAGACTCACACCTTGACCTCACACTTGGAGTCAGGTCAAGATGCCCACCGTCGATGACCAGTACGCGTCCTGTCGCAATGAGGTCGGCGATCTTCCGTACCGACCGGTCGAAATATGGTCGTAAGTCGGTTTTTCAAGTCGGGAGGTCGTCAGTAGGTCGTAGAGGCAGTGTGATTTGGGCTATACGACTCATCTCCTCTATCCCTTCCTCCTCCTTACCTCACTCATCTCCACTTTGGCGGTCATCTCCTTCAGTCTCTCCTGCGTTCTGTCCCTGAATCCTCGCGCTGCTGCCGTCTCCGTCTCGGCCCGCTGGAGGGAGGCCTGGGGAGGAAGGGAGAATTGGAGGAGGAGGAGGAGGAGGAGGAGGAGGAGGAGGAGGAGGAAAAAGGAGAAAACAAACATGAGGAAAGAAAGTAAAATAAGGAAAAAGAAAAAATAGAGAAAATATAGGAAACTTAATATTGTACAACTCTCTCTCTCTCTCTCTCTCTCTCTCTCTCTCTCTCTCTCTCTCACCTGTAATCGTTTGTTCTCTTCTTCCTTCTTCTGTAGCTCTTCCTTCACCTTCCTCACCTCCTCCTCCTTCTTCCCTTCTTCCTCCTTCAGTAAAACCTGTTGGGGAGAAGAGAGAGAGAGAGAGAGATAGAGAGAGAGAGAGAGAGAGAGAGAGAGAGAGAGAGAGAGAGAGAGAGAGAGAGAGAGAGAGAGAGAGAGAGAGAGAGAGAGAGAGAGAGAGAGAGAGAGAGAGAGAGAGAGAGAATATGAAAGAAAAAAGAAAGAAAAGGAAATTAGAAAAGGAAAAGAAAGGAAAGGAATAGAGGAGGAAGAAGAAGAGGAGGAGGAGGAGGAGGAAGAGGAGGAGGAGGAGGAGGAGGAGGAGGAGGAGAAAAGGGAAATAAATAAAAGACGAAGGAATATACAAAACACACACACACACACACACACACACACACACACACACACACACACACTTTCATTCTCTCTCTCTCTCTCTCTCTCTCTCTCTCTCTCTCTCTCTCTCCTTTCTTCTTTCTCTTCTCCTCCTCCTCCTCCAAAAACATCTCTCCTCCATCTTCCTTCCTCCTCCTCCTCCTCCTCACCTTCATAACCTCCAAATTCTCCCTCATCTCCTTCTCTCGAGTGGAGGATAGGTGGAGGTCATTCTGGATCTGCTGAAGTTGCTGGGCTTGGGAGATGACCCGGGCATCCGCCTCCTCCCGCGCGGCCTGGAAGAAGAGGAGGAGGAGGAGGAGATGAAGGAGGAGGAGGAGGAGGGAAGAAGTGAAGGAGATATTTTAGAAAGAGGAGAAGAAGAGATGGAAGAAGAGAGGAGGAAGAAGAGGAGGAAAGGAGGGGGAGGAAGAAGGGAAGGAGGGAGAGAAAGAAGGAGGAGAGAAAGAAGGGAAAGGAGGGAGAGAGGGAAGGAAAGAAGGGAGAGAAAGGAGGGAAGAAGGGAGAGAAAGAGGAGGAAAGGAGGAAGAGGAAGAAGGGAAGGAGGGAGAGAGGGAAGGACAGGAGGGAGAGAAAGAGGAGGAAAGGAGGAAGAGGAGGAAGGGAGAGGAGGGAAAGGAAGATGGAAAGGAGGGAGAGGAAGAATGAAAAAGGAGGAGGAGGAGGAGGAGGAGAGAAAGAATAAACAAGAGGAAGAAAGAAAAGAAGTAAAATGAAGAAAATATTGAAAGAAACTTAATCATATACAAGTCTCTCTCTCTCTCTCTCTCTCTCTCTAATTCATTCATTCTAACTCATAAATTCTTTCTTTCTTCCTTCCTTCCTTTCTTTCTTTCTTTCCTTCTTTCTTTCTTTCCTTCCTTTCTTCCTTTCTTTCTTTCTTTCTTTCTTTCTTTCTTTCTTCCTTCCTTCCTTCCTTCCTTTCTTTCTTACCTGTAATCTTATATTTTCTTCCTTCATCTTCTTCATCTCCTCCTCCTTCTTCCCTTCCTCTTCCTTCATTAAAACCTGCAGAAGGAAAAGGAAGATAAGACCATAAAAACCTAAGGAGTCTACACACGGCAGCTCCTGTGAACCTAACCGCACCTTCTGCTTGAGCTTGCTGCGTGGCGCCGACCTATACTCCATTGGACCCTGGCATCGATTCCGCGTACTAATAGGTATTAATTATGTAGGGGGAGGGGGGGGGAGGGGACAGCACACACACACACACACACACACACACACACACACACACACACACACACACACTTTCCCTCTCCCTTTCTTCTCCTCCTCCTCCTCCTCTTCCTCTTTCTTCCTTTTCCTTCCCCCTCTCTCACTGTCTCTCTCCTCCATCTTCCTTCCTCCTCCTCCTCCTCACCTTCATAGCCTCCACCTCCTCCCTCATCTCCTTCTCTCTGGTGGAGGATAGGTGGAGGTCGTTCTGGATCTGCTGAAGTTGCTGGGCTTGGGAGATAACCCGGGCATCCACCTCCTCCCGCGCGGCCTGGAGGAGGAAGAGGAGGAGGAGGAGGAGGTGGAGGAGGAGGAGGAGGAGGAGGGGTAGAGAAGAAATTTGAAATGGAAGGAAAAATGAAATATGTGAAGGGGAGGAATTAAGAAAGAGAAGGAGGAGGAGGAGGAGGAGGAGGAGGAGGAGGAGGAAGAAGAAAAGAAAAAAGAGAAAAAAGAAGAAAAATAAGTTGCTTGTTATCATGTGTTTGAAGATACCCTAAACCTAACCTAACCTAACCTAACAAAACCCCAAACAGTCACTATAGGTCTTGACTCAGAAAATTCATCTATGTTTCCTTACTAATGAGACTTTCTATACAACAAAGTGAGGTCATTCTGTGTTGATTTATACCATAAGGTGCTGGCTATCATGTGTTTGAGGATACCCTAAACTTAACCTAACCTAACAAAACCCCAAACAATCAATATAGGTCTTGATTCAGAAAACTTAAAAATACTTCTTTATTAATGAGACTTTCTAAACAACAAAGTGAGGTCATTCTTTATTGGTTTATACCATAAGGTGCTGGCTGTCATGTGTTTGAAAATTCCCTAAACTTAACCTAACCTAACCTAACAAAACCCCAAACAGTCACTATAGGTCTTGACTCAGAAAATTCATCTATGCTTCCTTACTAATGAGACTTTCTATACAACAAAGTGAGGTCATTCTGTGTTGATTTATACCATAGGGTGCTGGCTATCATGTGTTTGAAGATATCCTAAACTTAACCTAACCTAACCTAACAAAACCCCAAACAGTCACTATAGGTCTTGACTCAGAAAATTCATCTATGCTTCCTTACTAATGAGACTTTCTATACAACAAAGTGAGGTCATTCTTTGTTGATTTATACCATAAGGTGCTGGCTATCATGTGTTTGAAGATACCCTAAACTTAACCTAACCTAACAAAGCCCCAAACAGTCACTATAGGTCTTGACTCAGAAAATTCATCTATGCTTCCTTACTAATGAGACTTTCTATACAACAAAGTGAGGTCATTCTTTGTTGATTTATACCATAAGGTGCTGGCTATCATGTGTTTGAAGATACCCTAAACTTAACCTAACAAAACCCCAAACAGTCACTATAGGTCTTGACTCAGAAAACTCATGAATGCTTCCTTACTAATGAGACTTTCTATACAACAAAGTGAGGTCATTCTGTGTTGATTTATACCATAAGGTGCTGGCTATCATGTGTTTGAAGATACCCTAAACTTAACCTAACCTAACAAAACCCCAAACAATCAATATAGGTCTTGATTCAGAAAACTTAAAAATACTTCTTTATTAATGAGACTTTCTAAACAACAAAGTGAGGTCATTCTTTATTGGTTTATACCATAAGGTGCTGGCTATCATGTGTTTGAAGATACCCTAAACTTAACCTAACCTAACAAAACCCCAAACAATCAATATAGGTCTTGATTCAGAAAACTTAAAAATACTTCTTTATTAATGAGACTTTCTAAACAACAAAGTGAGGTCATTCTTTATTGGTTTATACCATAAGGTGCTGGCTGTCATGTGTTTGAAAATTCCCTAAACTTAACCTAACCTAACAAAACCCCAAACAGTCACTATAGGTCTTGACTCAGAAAACTCATGAATGCTTCCTTACTAATGAGACTTTCTATACAACAAAGTGAGGTCATTCTGTGTTGATTTATACCATAAGGTGCTGGCTGTCATGTGTTTGAAGATACCCTAAACTTAACCTAACCTAACCTATCCTATCTCTCTCTCTCTCTCTCTCTCTCTCTCTCTCTCTCTCTCTCTCACCTGGGTCTTCTTCACCTCCTCCTCTATCGCCTTCAGCTTCGTTTGTGTCTCTTGCAGCAGCATCTGGAAAGCAGGTGTGTTGATGTCAGGCGTGTGTGTGGATATAGGAGACAGGTGTGTGTGGATATAGGAGACAGGTGTGTGTTGATGTCAGGCGTGTGTGTGGATATAGGAGACAGGTGTGTGTAGATATAGGAGACAGGTGTGTGTTGATATAGGAGACAGGTGTGTGTGTGGATATAGAGACAGGTGTGTGTGATGTGTGTGTGTGTGGACAGGTGTGTGTGTGATATAGGAGACAGGTGTGTGTGGATGTGTGTGTGTGTGGATATAGGAGACAGGTGTGTGGATTATAGAGGACAGGTGTGTGTGTGGATATAGGAGACAGGTGTGTGTGTTGGACGAGGAGACAGGTGTGTGTGTGGATATAGGAGACAGGTGTGTTGATGTGTGTGTGTAGGGAGACAGTGTGTGTGTGGATATAGGAGACAGGTGTGTTGATGTGTGTGTGTGTGGGATATAGGAGACAGGTGTGTACATGCTGTGTGGATATAGGAGACAGGTGTGTGTTGATGTTGTGTGTGTGGATATGAGACAGGTGTGTGTTGATGTTGTGTGTGTGGATATAGGAGACAGGTGTGTGTGTGTTGACAGGATGTCAGGTGTGTGTGTGTGGATATAGGAGACAGGTGTGTGTGGTGATGTCAGGTGTGTGGATATAGGAGATGTGTGTGTGTGGTGTGTGTGGATGGAGACAGGTGTGTGTGTGTGTGTGTGTGTGGATATAGGAGACAGGTGTGTGTGTGGATATGGAGACAGGGTGTGTGTGGGATAGGAGACAGGTGTGTGTGGATATAGGAGACAGGTGTGTGTGGGGTGATAGGAGTGTGTGTGTGTGTGGGATATAGGAGTATTGTGTGTGTGGGGTGTCAGGTGTGTGTGTGGATAGGGAGACAGGTGTGTAGATATAGGAGACAGGTGTGTGTGTGGGATATAGGAGACAGGTGTGTGTTGATGTTGGATGTCAGGTGTGTGTGGATATAGGAGACAGGTGTGTGTGTGGATATAGGGAGACAGGTGTGTGTGTGGGTGTCAGGTGTGTGTGGATATAGGAGACAGGTGTGTGGATGTGTGGGATATAGGAGTGACAGGGTGTCAGGTTGTGTGTGTGATTATAGGAGACAGGTGTGTGGATATAGGAGACAGGTGTGTGTGTGTGGATATAGAGACAGGTGTGTGGGATGTTGAGGTGTGTGTGTGTGGATATAGAGACAGGTGTGGTGTCAGGTGTGTGTGTGGGATATAGGAGACAGGTGTGTGTGGATATAGGAGACAGGTGTGTGTGTGGATATAGGAGACAGGTGTGTGTGTGGATATAGGAGACAGGTGTGTGTGTGGATATAGGAGACAGGTGTGTGTTGATGTCAGGTGTGTGTGTGGATATAGGAGACATGTGTGTGTGGATGTCAGGTGTGTGTGTGGATATGTCAGGAGTGTTTCGTAGTTGTGAGCACAAGGTTGGGTTGGGTTATGGTGTGTGATTAGCAGGTGTGTGATTAGCAGGTGTGTAATTATCAGGTGTGTAATTATCAGGTGTGTAATTACTAGGTGGGTAATTGGGGTTGTGTACTATCTCTCTTTCTTCCTTCCTTTCCTCCCTCCTTTCTCTGTCTTTTCTCTTCCCTTTCCCTTCCTTCCTCCCTCCCTTCCTTCCTTCCTTCCTTACTTTTCCCTTCCCTTTCCTTCCTTCCTTCTTCTCGTCCTTCCTTCCTTCCTTTTCCCTTCCTTCCTTCCTTCCTTCCTTTCCCTTCCTTCCTTCCTTTCCCTTCCCTTCCCTTCCCTTCCCTTCCCTTCCTTACCTCTCCCCTCCCCGGTCACCTTCATCATCACAGTCTTCCTCCTTCCTCCCATTTCTTCTCCTCTCTCTCCATTCTCCTCTCCTTTCTCCTCCTTCTTCCCTTCCTCCTTTATCTTTCTCTCCCTCTTCCCAGTTTCATGATACTCACGGTTACCTCCAATTTCCCATGGCCTGTGCTCAGGAGAGAAGAGAGAGAGAGAGAGAGAGAGAGAGAGAGAGAGAGAGAGAGAGAGAGAGAGAGAGAGAGAGAGAGAGAGAGAGAGAGAGAGAGAGAGAGAGAGAGAGAGAGAGAGAGAGAGAGAATTATTTTTGTTAAGTGAAAAAAAGTGAAAATGTCTTCCTCCTCCTCCCTCCTTCCCTCCTCCTCCACTCCCTCCCTCCTCTTCCTCCTCCCTCCTCCACCTCTCTCTTACCTCCAAGCCCTTCTCTCCTTCCTCCACCTCCAGTTTAGCCAATCTCTCTCCTTCTTCTCCATCATGCACGTGGTACTCATCTGCGAGAGAGAGAGAGAGAGAGAGAGAGAGAGAGAGAGAGAGAGAGAGAGAGAGAGAGAGAGAGAGAGAGAGAGAGAGAGAGAGAGAGGTAGAGAGAGAGAGAGAGAGAGAGAGAGTGAGAGAGAGAGGTGACATTAGTAATCGAGAATAGCACAATAATAATAATAATAATAATAATAATAATAATAATAATAATAACAATAATAATAATAATAATAATAATAATAATAATAATAATAATAATAACAATAACAATAACGACAACAACAACAATAGTTACCTCCGTCTCTCTCGTTTTCCTCCACTTCCTCCTTCCTCCTCCGACTCTCCATTTGTCCCTCTCAGAGTGGTTAATTCCTCCTCTCCTGGTGAGGAGTATAGTGAGCTAACACTCTCTCTCTCTCTCTCTCTCTCTCTCTCTCTCTCACACATATACGGGTCTGGAAATTACATAAGAAAGAGGAAGAGGAGGAGGAGGAGGAGGAGGAGGAGGAGGAAGAGTAGAAAAAAAGAGGAAAAAAAAGGCGATGAGAAAAAGGAGGGAAGGAAAATAAAGAGGAAGAAGAAGGAAGAGGAAGAGGAGGAAAGGGAAGAGAAAGAAGGAAAAGGAAGAGGAGGTGGAGGAGGAGGAGGAGGAGGAGGAGGAGGAGGAGGAGATTAAAAAAAGAAGAGGAATAGGATAAGAGAGAGAAGAGAAGAAGGAAGAGAAGAGGAGGGAGAGAGAGGAGGAGGAGAATATGAGGAAGAGGAAGAAGAAAAGAAAAGAGAAGAAAACAAGAAGAAAAATATGTAGAATGAAGAAAAGAAGAAAAAGAAGAGGAAAAAGAGGAGGAGGAGGAGGAGGAGAGTGATGGAGGAGGAATATGAGGAATAGAGAGGAAGAAGAAAAGAACAGGGCAAGAAAACAAGAAGAAAAATATGTAGAATGAAAAAAAGAAGAAAAAGAAGAGGAAAAAGAGGAGGAGGAGGAGGAGGAGGAGGAGGAAGAATATGAAGAAGAGGAAGAAGAAAAAAAAGAAAAGAAAACAAGAAGAAAAAAATATGTAGTAATGAAGAAAGAAGAAAATAAGAGGAAAGAGGAGGAGGATAGAGGAGGAGGAAGAGGCACTGAATTGAATTTAAAAGTGTACACAGGTGTTAAAACCATGTACACACACACACACACACACACACACACACACACACACACACACACACACACACATGTTCAATCAAAGAGGTTATCAACACAGTTCAATCAAGTCTTTCTCTCTCACGCAGCCAAGGTTATGTAAATTTTAGGAGAGAGAGAGAGAGAGAGGAGAGAGAGAGAGAGAGAGAGAGAGAGAGAGAGAGAGAGAGAGAGAGAGAGAGAGAGACTACTATTACTACCTACTACTCAGTTCGAGTCCTCAGTTCCTTGTTAAGATTACCCCCCACCACACCCAGAGACCTCCTCCTCCTCCTCCCTCCTCCTCCGCTTGTGGTCATTGTTGTTGTTGTTTGTCTTGACTCTGGAAGGTTAGAGAATTGTTATTATTATTATTATTATTATTATTATTATTATTATTATTATTATTAGGTAGTAGTAGTAGTAGTAGTAGTAGTAGTAGTAGTAGTAGTAGTAGTAGTAGTAGTAGTAGAAGAAAAAAAGTAGAAAAATAATGGAGGAAGGAAAGGAGGAGGAGGAGGAGGAGGAGGAGGAGGAGGGAGGAAGAGGAGGAATATAAATGATAAAAAAGAGGAAAAAAAAGAGGAAGAGAAAGAAAGATTATGTGTGTGTGTGTGTGTGTGTGTGTGTGTGTGTGTGTGTGTGTGTGTGTGTGTTAGACAGTCACTTTCATTGGTCAACGTCCTGGTCTCTTAAAACCTGTTTGACTAAAAAATTAAGGAGTTAGAGAGAGAGAGAGAGAGAGAGAGAGAGAGAGAGAGAGAGAGAGAGAGAGAGAGAGAGAGAGAGAGAGAGAGAGAGAGAGAGAGAGAGAGAGAGAGAGAGAGAGAGAGAGGAGAGAGAGAGAGAGAGAGAGAGAGAGAGAGAGAGAGAGAGAGATAAAGATAAAAAGGAAAAAGAAACAAAAAAA
>NW_026112065.1:0-125000 GCF_024679095.1 Eriocheir sinensis
ATGACACCTGCTTCCCTAGCACAGAGCTTAAGAGTGCCACCTTCCAACACCTTCACCTTCATACAGGGACAGATTAGTGCAGTCCAGCCTTTCACTAACATAGTTATAACACCTTCAAACCACTCTGCAGGATATGACACCTTTTAAATCCTTAGCATAGAGCAAGAGAGTGCCTCCTTCCTACAGTTGCATCTTCCAACAGGGACAGATTAGTGCAGTCCAGCCTTATAATATCATATTACCTTCAAGCCTCTCTGCAACACATAACACCTTTTGATTCCCTAGCATTGAGCCAGAGAGTGCCTCCTTCCTACTGCTGGATCTTGCTAGAGGGTCAGATAAGTGCAGTCCAGCTTTTCACTAGCATAGTTACAACACCTCCAAGCCTCTCTGCAGCAGATGACACCTTTTGATTCCGTAGCACGGAGCCAGTGAGTGCCACCTTCCTACACCTTCACTTTCCTACTGGGTCAGATTACTGCAGTCCAACATTTCAGTAGCATAGTTATAAGACCTCCAAGCCCCTCTGCAGCACATGCAACCTTCTGATTCCCTAGCACAGAGCTTGAGAGTGCCACGTTCTTACTGTTTCACCTTTTATCAGGTTCAGATTAGTATAATCTAGGCTTTCACTAGCATAGTTATAACACCTTTAAGCCACTCTGCAGCACATGACACCTTTTAATTCCTGACAACTGAATTAGAAAGTGCCTCCTTCCTATAGTTACACCTTACTACAGGGTCAGATTAGTGTAGTCCAGCCTTTCACTAGCATAGTTATAACATCTCCAAGCCTCTCTTCAGCAAATGACACCTAATTCCCTAGCACTGAGTCAGAGAGAGCCACCTTCCTACACCTCCACCTTCCTACAGGGTCAGATTAGTGCAGTCCAGCCTTTCATTAGCATAGTTATAACACCTCAAAGCCTCTCTGCAGCCCATGACACCTAATTCCCTAGCACTGAGTCAGAGAGAGCCACCTTCCTACACCTCCACCTTCCTACAGGGTCAGATTAGTGCAGTCCAGCATTTCACTAGCATAGTTAAAACACCTCCAAGCTTCTCTACAGCACATGACACCTTCTGATTCCCTAGCACAGAGCTTGAGAGTGCCACCTTCCTACACCTTCACCTTCCTACAGGAACAGATTAGTGCAGTCCAGCCTTTCACTATCATAGTTATAACACCTTCAAACAACTCTGCAGGACATGACACCTTCTAACTCCTTTGCATAGGGCCAGAGAGTGCCTCCTTCCTACAGTTGCATATTCCTACAGGGACAGATTAGTGCAGTCGAGCCTTATAATATCATACTACCTTCAAGCCTATCTGCAGCACATGACATCTTTTGATTCCCTAGCATTGAGCCAGAGAGTGCTTCCTTCCTACAGGTGGATCTTGCTACAGGGTCAGATAAGTGCAGTCCAGCCTTACACTAGTGGGGTTATAACACCTCCAAGCCTCTCCGCTGCAAATGAAACCTTCTGATTCCCTAGCACTGAGCCAGAGTGTTCCACCTTCCTACACCTTCACCTTCCTACAGTGTCAGATTAGTGCAGTCCGGCCTTTCACTAGCATAGTTATAACACCTCCAAGCTTCTCTGCAGCAGATGCCACCTTTTGATTCCCTAACACAGAGCCTGGGAGTGCCACCTTCCTACACTTTCACTTTCCTACAGGGTCAGATTAGTGCAGTCCGGCCTTTCACTAGCATAATACTAACACCTCCAAGCCTCTCTGCAGCACATGACACCTGATTCCTTAATACTGACCCAGAGAGTGCCACCTCCCTTCACCTTCACCCTCTTACAGGATCAGTTTAGTGCAGTCCAGCCTTTCACTAGCATAGTAATATCATATCCAAGCCTCTCTGCAGCACATGACACCTTCTGACTCCCTAGCACTGAGCCAGAGAGTGCCACCGTCCTACACCTTCACCTTCCTAGAGGGTCAGATTAGTGCTGTCCAGTTTTTTACTAGCATTGTTATAACACCTCAAAGTCCCTCTGTAGTACATGACACCTTCTGATTCCCTAGCACTGCGCTTGAGAGTACCACATTCCTACACCTTCACTTTCCTACATGGACTGAGTAGTGCAGTCCAGTCTTTCACTACCATAGTTCTAACACCTCCAAGCCTCTCTGCAGCACATGCAACCTGATTCCCTAGCACTGGGCCAGAGAGTGCCACCTTTCTACGCATTCACCGTCTTACATGGTCAAATTAGTGCAGTCTAGCCTTTCACTAGCATAGCTAGAACACCTTCAAACCACTCTGCAGCACATGAAACATTTTAATTCCTTAGCAATGAGTTAGAAAGTGCCTCCTTCCTACAGTTGCACCTTCCTACAGGGTCACATTAGTGAAGACCAGCCTTTCACTAGCATAGTTATAACACCTCCACGCCTCTCTGCAGCACATGACAACTGATTCCTTAACACTGAGCAAGAGAGTGCCACTTTTCTACACCATCACCCTCCAACAGGGTCAGATTAGTGCAGTGAAGCCTATCACTAACATAGTTATGACACCTTAAAGTCTCTTTGCAGCACATGGCACCCGATTCATTAGCACTAAGTCAGAGAGTGCCACCTTCCTTCACCAGCACCCTCTTACAGGGTCAGGTTAGTGTAGTCCAGCCTTTCACTAGCATAGTTATAAAACCTCCAAGCTTCTCTGCAGCACATGACACCTTCTGATTCCTTAGCACTGATCTTTAGAGTGGCACCTTTCTACAGGGTCAGATTTGTGCAGTGTAGATTTTCACTAGCATAATAACACCTCCAAGCAACTCTGCAGCACATGACACTTTATGATGCCCTAGAACAGAGCTTGAGAGTGCCACCTTCCTACACCTTCACCTTCCTACAGGGTCAGATTAGTGCAGTCCTGCCTTTCACTAGGATAGTTATAACTCCTCCAAGCCTCTCTGCAGCACATGACACCTGGTTCTCTACCACTGAGCCAGAGAGTGCCACCTTCCTACACCTTCACCTTCTTTCAGGGACAGATTAGTGCAGTTCAGCCTTTCACTAGCATAGTTAAAACACCTTCAAGCCACTCCGCAGGACATGACACCTTCTTATTAATTGGCACTTAACTAAAAAAGTGCCACATTCCTACAGCTGCATCTTCCAACAGGGACAGATTAGTGCAGTCCAGCTTTGCAATAGCATATTTATAACACCTTCAAGCTTCTTTGCAACACATGACACCTTCTGATTACCAGGCACTGAGCTTGAGAGTGCCACACTCCGACACCCTTACCTTCCGACAGGATCAGATTATTGCAGTCCAGCCTTTCACTAGCGTAGTTATAACACCACCATGCCTCTCTGCAGCACATGACACCCTCTGATTCCATAGCACTGAGTCAGAGAGTGCCACCTTCCTACTATGTCAGAATAGTTCAGTACAGCTTTTCATTAGCATAGTTATAACACCTTGAATCCTCTCTTCACCACATAACACCTTTAGATTCCCTAGCCCTGTGCCAGAGAGTGCCAACTTCCTACACTTTCACTTTCCTACATCGTCAGATTAGTGCAGTCCAGCCATTCACTAGCATAGTTATAACACCTCCAAGCCTCTCTCTAGCACATGATACCTTCTGATTCCTTAACGCAGAGTTTGAGAGTGCCGCCTTCCTACACTTTCACCTTCCTACAGGGTCAGATTACGGTAGTCCAGCCTTTCACTAGCATAGTTATAACATTTCCAAGCCTCTCTGCAGCATATGCCACCTTCTGATTCCCTAACGCAGAGCTTGGGAGTGCCACCTTCCTACAGGGTCATATTAGTGCTGTCCAGCCTTTCACCAGCATAGTTATAACACCTACAAGCCTCTCTGCAGCACATGGTACCTGACTCCCTTACACTAAGTCAGAGAGTGCCACCTTCCTACGCATTCACTCTTCTACAGGGTGAAGTTAGTGCAGTCCAACCTTTCACTAGCATAGTTAAAACACCTTCAAGCCTCTCTGCAGCACATGACACCTTCTGATTCCTTAGCACTGAGCCAGAGAGTGCCACCTTCCTACACCTTCACCTTCCTACAGGGTCAGATTAGTGTTGTCCAGCCTTTCACTAGTATGGTTATAACACCTCCAAGCATCTCTGCAGTACATGACACCTGGGGCGGTATCAATAAATACTCCTAGCAGTACTTTTAGAAGTGCTGCTAGAAGCTGTCCTTTTAGCAGTAGCTTTTAACTTTACTGCTCTAATCTGTTCATATTACTTTGCCAATAATAATTATTTACGCCGAAAAGCCCCTCCCCAATTCTGGCTAAGCTCCGCCCCCCCCTTCACCTGATTGGCTGTTCATGACGGTATGCGTTGTATCAAAGACACGTACCAAATATATGATTAAGATAATCTAACTAGTTTTATGATTAAAAAAAATATTCGTAATTTAATTGAATGGCGGCACTCTACTTTAACAATCAATGACATCACCTAAGAAACAAAGTACAATAATAAGTATGCCAGTTTTGAAGGGATAACGGGCGGCCCTTCAAAACAAGCAATGTAGCATTGAAGGCGATTATAGTATAGTATATTATGCTACCTATGAAGTAATGCACACTTTCCGTCATTATTTCCTACATAGCTCATTCACATAGGCATACTAATTATAATCACATAAAAAAATATCTTCTACAGTAACTTCATACAGGTAGGAATCATTGTATTAAGGAATAAGTTTTGTATCCTTGGCTTGGAGGGACGGGTGTGTACGCTCGCGGAACAGCGGGTGACGGTGAACGACGCGCCCGTCCCTCCAAGCCACAGATACGAAAGTTATTACTTATTCCTACCTGTATGAAGTTACTGTAGAAGATATGTTTTACGTGATTATATTAAGTATGCCTATGTGCATGAGCTATGTAGGAAATAATGACGGAAAGTGTGCATTACTTAATAGGTAGCATACTATAATCACCTTTAATGCTACATTGCTTGTTTTTAATTGGCGCCTCCCCCCTGGAACAGCTGTTTGTCCGTATTTTTATTGGCACAGCACTTCAGACACAATAATTAGTGCGCGGGGGCGATCAGTCAGCTGTTATTATCGTTATTATATTGAATGAGACATCCGAAAAGTTAACTTTTAAGTCGTTACAGAGAGTGTCACCTTCCTACACATTCATCTTCCTACAAGGTCAGCCTCCAAGCCTCTCTACAGCACATGACACCGTCTGATTCCCTAGCACTGAGCCAGAGAGTGCCACCTTCCTATACGTTTATCTTTCTACAACGTCAGAATAGTGCAGTCCAGCCTTTCACTAGCATAGTTAAAATACCTCCAATCCTCTCTGAAGCACATGACACCTAATTCCCTTGAACTGAGCCAGAGAGTGCCACCTTCCTACACGTTCACCTCCTACAGCGACAGATTAGTGCAGTCCAGCCTTTCACTAGCATAACTATAACACCTCCACGCCTCTCTAAAGCACATTACACCTTCTGATTCCGTAGCACTGATCCAAAGAGTGCCACCTTCCTACACCATCTTCCTTCACGGTCAGATTAGTTTAGTCCAGCCTTTCACTAGCATATTTACAACACCTCCAAGCCTCTCTGCAGCACATGTCAACTAATTTCCTAGCACTGAGGTTGAGAGTGCCACCTCTCTACACCTTCACCTTCCTCCAGCGTCAGACTAGTGTATTGCAGCCTTTCACTAACTAACTTTCACTAACCATGAACTTTACATTTCAGCACGGTATCGTGCCAAATATATTCTCCGACTTACCAAAACCTCTGTTATCAATAGAAATGTCAACACCTTGCTTTCCCTAATTCATCCCTTGACTTCTGGTACCTAGCAACAATATCACCAATTTCACTTCTTCCTCTTTCCCTCCTCTCCGTAACCCTGACGGGAGCACTGCCGTCTTATCTATCTCTAAGGCTGAACTCTTTGCTCACACATTCTGTCAGAACTCCACCCTGGACGATTCTGGGCATATTCCTCCTACTCATACCCCCTCTGACTCCTTTATACCTATTATTAAGATTTTTCATAATGATGTTTTCTATGCCCCCTCTGGCCTTAACTCTCAGCAGTCTAATTGACCTGATGGAATGCCTTCTATTGTCCTTAAAAACTGTGCCTCCGTGATGACACCCTGCCTGGTCAAACTCTTTCGCCTCTGCCTGTCAACATCTACCTTTCCTTCTTGCTTGAAGTTTTCCTTTGTACAGCCTTTGCCTAAGAAGGGTGACCGTTCCAATCCCTCAAACTACCGCCCTATTACTTCACTTTCCTGTCTATCTAAACCTTTTGAATCAATCCTTAACCGGATTATTCGAAAGTACCTTTCCACTTCTAACCTTCTATCTGATCGATCGCCAGTATGGGTTCCGCAATGAGCGTTATACTGGCGATCTTCTTGCTCTCTTAACTGACTCTTGGTCATCCTCTCTTAGCCGTTTCGGTGACATATCTAAAGCTTTCGATAGAGTCTGGCAAAAGTCTTTGCTTTCTAAACTGCCCTCTTTAGGATTATATCCCTGTCTTTGTTCCTTTATATCCAGTTTCCTTTCCGGCCGTTCTATCTTTGCGGTGGTAGACGGTCACTGTTCTTCCCCTAAACCTATCAACAGTGGTGTTCCACAAGGCTCTGTTCTATCACTCACTCTCTTCCTGTTATTCATCAATAATCTTTCCATAACAAACTGTCCTGTCCACTCATTCGCCGACGACTCCACTTTGCATTATTCGACTTCTTTCAATAGAAGGCCATCTCAACAGGAAGTACACGACTCCAGACTGGAAGCTGCAGAACAGTTAAACCTCAGACCTTGCTATCATTTCCGATTGGGATAGAAGGAACCTTGTGTCCTTCAGTGCCTCAAAAACTTAATTTCTCACCCTATCAGCTCGAAACAATCTTCCAAACACCTATCCCCAATTCTTCGACAACACTCAGCTGTCACTTTCTTCAACATCAAATATCCTCAGTCTATCCTTAACTCAAAATCTCAACTGGAAACTTCATATCTCCTCTCTCGCTAAATCAGCTTCCTCAAGGTTGGGCGTTCTGTATCGTCTCCGCCAGTTCTTCTCCCCCGCACAGTTGCTATCCGTATACAGTGGCCTTGTCCGCCCTCGTATGGAGTAGGCATCTCAAGTGTGGGGGGGGCTCCACTAACACAGTTCTTCTGGACAGAGTGGAGTCTAAGGCTCTTCGTCTCATCAGTTTTCCTCCTCCTACTGATAGTCTTCTACCTTTTTAATTCCGTCGCGATGGTGCCTCTCTTCCTATCTTCTGCAGCTGTTTTCACGCTGACTGCTCTTCTGAACTTACTAACTGCATGCCTCCCCACCCCCCTTTCCCGCGGCCCCGCTGCACACGACTTTCTCCCTCTACTGTCCAAACCCCTATTGCAAGAATTAACCAGCATCTTCACTGTTTCATCCTTCACGCTGGTAAACTCTGGAACAATCTTCCTTCATCTGTATTTCCTCCTGCCTACGACTTGAGCTCTTTCAAGAGGAGGGTATCAGGACACCTCTCCTCCCGAAACTGACCTTTCTTTCGGCCACCTCTTTTGGTTATTTCTGGGAGCAGCGATTAGCGAGCTTTTTTTTTACATTTTACGCACAATTGAAAAAAATTAAAGAAATCAAAACTCCTGGTCCAGACAAAACTACCCCTAGGGTCTTAAAAGAAATCAAACATCAAATTTGTATGCCGCTCTCCATCATATTCAATAAATCTTTAACAGCTGGAAAAGTTTCGTCGGATTGGAAAATAGCAAATGTCACACCAATTTTCAAAAATAGGGACAAGTCTCATCCAGGAAACTATCGACCAATTAGCCTGACATCGATTGTTTGTAAGTTAATGGAAACTATCATTCGCGACAATATGGTGAAATTCTTCGAAGAAAATAATATAATAAATAACTCGCAACATGGCTTCCGTATTAAACGTTCGTGTTAAACTAACCTACTTGATTTTTTTCATTATATATTTTAGGTGTTCGATGAAAGCAGATCAGTAGATATCATATATCTGGATTTTCAAAAGGCATTTGATAAGGTCCCCCACCAACGATTGCTCAACCAACTACTGGCGCACGGTATTTCGGGTAACATTCACAATTGGCTTGTGGACTGGCTCTCTGAGCGGAAACAGAGAGTAGTTATAAACGATGTTACATCTAACTGGCTCGATGTCAGAAGCGGCGCACCTCAAGGATCAGTGCTTGGCCCCATGCTCTTCTTAATTTATGTTAATGATATCGATGATGGGCTCACTTGCAAAGTATCAAAATTTGCTGATGATACAAAAATTTGCTAGTAAAGTAACTGCGACACTCGACGAAGAAGCTTTACAATCAGATCTAGATCGACTTGCACGTTGGGCCAATCAATGGCAAATGAAATTAAACGTTGACAAATGTAAAGTGTTGCACATCGGAAACAAATAACAATCGCGTTCGGTACGTAATGAATGGCCAACAACTTTCTGCAGTAAGTAAAGAAAAGGATCTTGGAATCACTATATCAAGCGATTTAAAGCCCGTCAGCATTGTTCAGAGGTAGTTAAAACTCCAAACAAATTGTTTGGCTTTATCGGACGAGTCTTTAATAATAAATCGGAAAAAGTAATTAAAACTGTATAATTCGTTGGTTCGACCCCGTCTAGAGTACTGTGTACAGTTTTGGTCTCACTATTACAGAAAAGACATAGAAAAGAAGAGTAACAAAGATGATTCCTAGGTTGAAAAATTTGTCATATGAACAAAGGCTTAAATAAGTAAATTTATTCAGCCTATCAAAACGAAGAATGCGAGGCGATCTAATAGAAGTGTTTAAAATGTTTAAAGGATTCAGTGATATTAATGCGGAAGATTACTTTACAATTGATCGATCGGATAGAACAAGAAGAAATCAAAATTTGAGAATAAGTGGTAAAAGATTCTCGTCGCACGAAGCTAAACACTTCTTTTTCAATCGAGTTGTTAATGTTTGGAACTCTACCCTGTGATGTCGTTGATAGTACAACAGTTACGGCTTTCAAGAATAGATTAGACAAGTATTTTGAATCCAATCAGCAACTAAGATATTACTCATTGTCATAATAACGTTAAGTTTTTTCGGATACTGGTGTCCTTGTCCGCTTTTATCGCCCGGTTAGTGGTAGCAGTAATGGTAGTTCTTTCCTCTTTCATCTTTCCATGCTGCATGGTTCTTTTTCCTTTCCTGCCAGCTTTGGCTGGAGGGATGGGGGGTGGGGAGGAGCCTTCGCCTTTGCTGTCCTTCATCTTCCACCTTTGATTAGATAGTTAGTGTAGCTTGTTGCAAACAGCCTCGTAAGAACCATCAGGTCTGCTGTTGTTTGTTCTTCATTTTTGTCCTTTGTACACCTTCACCTTCCTACAGGGACAGATTAGTGCAGTCCAGCCTTTCACTAGCATAGTTAAAACACCTCCAAGTCTCTCTGCAGCACATGACACATTCTGATTCCCTTGCTTCGAAACTCTTTCTGAACAGCGGAACAAGCCAATTGGATGTTAACTAAACCACCGATCAATGCGTTCACTAGCCTCTGGCTACCCGCGGGCAGTGGGAAGAGGTAAGAAGCCGACTGTGTGAGAGTCTCCCTCACTCACCGTCTCGACCTCATCCCTACTGATACGTTGAACCCAGCTCCTAGTCACCAAGCTTGTTAGTGTTATATTGATACAATGTTAAGGTTACTTAAAGAGTTGAATTGACACACACCGTCTCGACCTCACCCCCACAAGTTCCCTAGCATACTGACTGAGCTGGTACCTCACTTGTTGTGTGTCACAATGTAGTACGTGAACATCCCCTTTTGTGTGGGCTCATGAACACCCCCTTGGTATCTTAACCCCACACCAATACCTTCCCCCATGCTCATCTTTGTGAACACATATCGATCGCTGGTTGAAGGGAGACATTTTTTTGTATAATTCTGCACCATAGAAATTTGACTAGGGAAGTTTTTGGTAGCTATTGCCAGGACTCTATATCTATATCTATATCTATCTATCTACTATATCTATATCTTTATATCTATATATCTATATATCTATATATCTATATCTATATCTATATATATCTATATCTATATCTATATCTGTATCTATATCTATCTATCTATCTATCTATCTATCTATCTATCTATCGATGTATATATATATATATATATATATATATATATATATATATATATATATATATATATATATATATATATATATATATTATGAAATTATCCCATATGGGTAGGCCCTTCTGGTGATTGGAATGACGAGTTCTAATCAGTATTGTAGAGTACTTCGGTGAAAGCTCGCTTCCATTACCAACAGAGTGAGTTGTCAATAGCATTGTTAATTAGCTTCAATAAGCTCGCTATCATTACCAACAGAATGATGAAGTGTAAATAATATTGCTACTTAACTTGAATAGCTTCGCTACCATTATACACCAACAGAATGTGAATAAACTTAATCATAATTTAACATTGTATTGCGTAACCCTAACAACTATGTAACTCACTTAATAGTAATATATTAAAAACAGAGGATCGAGGCTGAAGGCAACACACTAGCATAATTATAAGACCTCCAAGCCTCTCTGCAGTACATGAAACCTTATGATTCCCTAGCACAGAGCTTGAGAGTGTCACCTTCCTACACCTTCGCCTTCCAACAGGATCAGATCAGTGCAGTCCAGCCTTTCACTAGCATGGTTACCACCTCCAAGACACTCTACAGCACATGACATCTTCTGATTCACTAGCCCTAAGCCAGAGAGTGCCACCTACATACAGGGTCAGATCAGTGCAGTCCAGATTACACTAGCATAGTTATAACACATCCGAGCCTCTCTGAAGCACATTACACCTTCTGATCACCTACCACTGAGCCAGCGAATGCCACATTCCTACACCATCACCTTTCTAAAGTTTCAGATTAGTGCAGTCCAGCCTATCACTAGTATAGTTATAACACCTCCAAGCCTCTCTGCAGCACATGACACCTTTTGATTCCCTATCACAGAGCTTGAGAGTGCCACCTCCCAACGCCTTAACCTCCCTACAGGGTCATATTAGTGCAGTCCAGCCTTTCAGCAGCACAGGAATAACGCCTCCATGCCTCTCTGCAGCACATGACACCTTCTGATTCCCTTGCACGAAGCCAGTGAGTGCCACCTTCCTACAGGGTCAGATTAGTGCAGTCCAGCCTTTCACTAGCATAGTTATAACACCTACAAGACTTTCTGCAGCACATGACACCTTCTGATTCCCTAGCACTGAGCCAGAGAGTGCCACATTCCTACGCCTTCACCTTCCTACAGGTTCAGAATAGTGCAGTCCAGCCTTTCACTAGCATAGTTATAACACCTCCAAGCCTCTCTGCAGCACATGACATCTTCTGACTCCCTAACACTGAGCCAGAGAGTGCCACCCTCCTACAGTTGCGCATTCCAACAGGGTCAAATTAGTGCAGTCCAGCCTTTCACTAGCATAGCTATAACGCCTCCAAGCCTCTCTGCAGCACAGGACACCTTCTGATTCCATAACACTAAGCCAGAGAGTGCCACCCTTCTATAGGGTCAGATTAGTGCATTCCAACCGTTCACTAGCATAGTTATAACACCTCAGAGCCTCTATGCAGCACATGACAACTGCTGATTCCTTTGCACTGAGCCAGAAAGTGCAACCTTCCTATAGGGTCAGATTAGTGCAGTCCAACCTTTCACTAGACAAGTTAAAATACCTCCTAGCCTCTCTGCAGCACATGACACCTTTTGATTCCCTAGCACTGAGCCTTACAGTGCCACCTTCCTATAGGGTCAGATTAGTGCAGTCCAACCTTTCACTAGCATAGTTATAACACCTCCAAGTTACTCTGCAGCACATGACATCTTCTGATTCCCCTGCACTGAGCCAGAGACTGAAACCTTCCTATAGCTACACCTTTCTACAGGGTCAGAGTAGTGCAGTCCAGGTTTTCACTAGCATAGTTATAACACCTCCAATCCTTTATGCAGCACATGGCACCTTCTGATTCCCTATCACTGAGCTTGATAGTTACACCTTCATACACCTTCACCTTCCTACGGGGTCAGATTAGTGCAGTCCAGCCTTTGACTAGCATAATTATAACATCTGCAAACCTCTCTGCAGCACATGACACCTTCTGATTCCCTAGTACTGAGTGAGAGAGTGCCACCTTCCTACACCTTCACCTTCCAACAGGGTCAGATTAGTCCAGTCCAGGCTATTAGTACCATTGTTAAAACTCTTCCAAGCCTCTCTGCAGCACATGACACCTTCTGATTCCCTAGCACATAGCTTGAGAGTGCCACCTTACACCTTCCCCTTCCAAAAGGGTCAGATTAGTTTAGTTCAACCTTTCACTAGCATACTTATAATACATCCAAGCCTCTAGGCAGTACATGACACCTTCTGATTCCCTAGCACTGAGACAGAGTATGCCACCTTTCTACAGAGTCAGATTACTGCAGTCCAGCCTTTCACCAGCATAGGTATAACACCTCCAAACCTCTCTGCTGCAAATGACACCTTCTGATTCCCTAGCACTGACCTTGAGAGTGCCATCTTCCTACACCTTCTCCTTCCTACAGGGTCAGATTAGTGCGGTCCTGCCTTTCACTAGCATCGTTATAACACCTCCAAGCCCCTCTGCAGCACATGGCACCTTCTGATTCCTTAGCACTGAGCCAGAGAGTGCCACCCTCTTACAGGTTAGATTAGTGTTGTCCAGCCTTTCACTATCATATTTATATCACTTCCAAGCCTCTCTGCAGCACATGACACCTTCTGATTCCCTAGCACTGACCTTGAGAGTGCCATCTTCCTACACCTTCTCCTTCCTAAGGGGTCAGATTAGTGCAGTCCAGCGTTTCACTAGCATAGTTATAAAACTTCCAAGCTACTCTGTAGCACATGACACCTTCTGATTCCCTAGCACTGAGATTGACCTTTCTACACCTGCACCTTCCTACAGGGTCAGATTAGTGCAGTCCATCCTTTCACTAATATAGTTATAACACTTCCAAGCCGCTCTGCAGCACATGACACCTTCTGATTCCCTAGCACTGAACCAGAGAGTGCCACCTTCCTACAGGGACAAAATAGTGCAGTCCAGCCTTTCACTAGCCTAGTTTAAACACCTTTCAAGCCTCTCTGTAGCACATGACACCTTCTGATTCCTTAGCACGTACAGAGCCAGATAGTGCCAACTTACTAGACCTTCACCTTCCTACAACCTCAGAAAAGTGCAGTCAAACCTTTCACTAGCATAGTTATATCACCTCCAAGCCTCCCTGCCGCACATGACACATTCTAATTTCCTAGCACAGTGCTTGGCAGTGCCACCTTCCTACATCTTCACTTTCGTACAGGGTCAGATTAGTACAGTCCAGCCTCTCAGCAGCATAATTATAACACCTCCAAGTCTCTCTGCAGCACATGACACATTCTGATTCCCTAGCACTAAGCCTTCTGATTCCCTAGCACTGAACCAGAGAGTGCCACCTTCCTACAGGGACAAAATAGTGCAGTCCAGCCATCGTCAGATTAGTGCAGTCCAGCCTTTCACTAGCAAAGCTGTAACACCTCCAAGCCTCTCTGCAGCATATACGACCTTTTGATTCCCCTTGAGCCAAAGAGTGCCACCTTCCTAGATAGCCAGATTAGTGCAGTCCAGTCGTTCACTATCATAGTTATAACACCTCTAAGCCTCTCTGCAGCACATGACACCTTCAGATTCCCTATCACTGAGCTTGAGAGTGCCACTTTTCTACAGGGTTAGATTAGTGCAGTCCAGCATTTCACTAGCATAGATATAACACCTCCAAGCCTCTCTGCAGCACATGGCACCTTCTGATTCCCTAGCACTGAGCCAGAGACTGCCACTTTCCTACACCTTCACCTTTTTACAGGGTCAGAATAGTGCAGTCTAGCCAATCACTAGCATAGTTATAACACCTCCAAGCCTCATTGCAGCACATGGCACCTTCTTTTTCCTGAGCATTGAACCAGAGAGTGCCACATTCCTACAGGTCAGATTAGTGTTGTCCAGCCTTTCACTAGCATAGGTATAACACATACAAGCCTCTCTGCAGCACATGACACCTTCTGATTCCCTATGAATGAGCCAGATAGTGCCACCTTTCTACAGTGTCAGATTACTGCAGTCCAGCTGTTGTATAGTCATTACACCTCAGCGGCACCGAAGCACTGAGCAGCTCTTCGGAACAGCAATCCGAGGATACATGTACTACCAAGGCCCGAGGATCGGACATTCCCTGTCTGGCCTCTTTATAGAATACATCGCAACCCCCGCTCCTTCGTGTGTGTCATTCACTCCTCAACACGTGGCGACGAGGATGGGATTCTGAAGGAATCAAGTGAAACCCCGAGGACGAGAATGGGAGCAATAATTGGAGCGGTGGAGCAATACTCAGGGGGAGAAGATTTCGAGGCCTATACAGAAAGGTTCGAAGAGTTCCTGGAGGTCAGTAATATCACCGAGGAGAATCGGAAACGGGCGTTGTTCCTGACTGTTTGCGGCCCGACGGTGTATCAATTACTGAGGAACCTGTGCGCCCTGGGGAAACCCTCTGAGAGGACACTGAAGGAATTGATTCGTCTCGCTACTCAGCACTATGCGCCCAAAGTTTCAGTGGTGGTGGAAAGGTTCAAATTCAACTCTGAAAATCAAAGGGAAACCCTGACAATCAGCAGTTACGTGGCAGAACTGAAGAGGAAAGCTTCCAACTGCAGCTTTGGGGCAAACTTAACAGAGCAGCTTCGAGAAAGATTCGTCGGTGGAGTGTCGAGCGAACGGATCCGGCGGAGGCTGTTACGAGAGGGCGACGACTTAACTTGGGACAAAGCGTGCAAACTGGCATTATCGATGGAGGCAGCAACCACGGAGGCGAAGGTGCTGGAAGGGGAGCACAAAGAAGCCCAGGTGAACAGAGTGGAGCCGCCGCGAACGAAGCCCGGCGACCAGAAAGATTCAACGAGCAGGTGGGACAAGGCCAGGCTGCAAAAAAGTACTTGCCTCGTGAGGGGGCACGTAGTAGTGTAACTTGTAATCGGTGTGGCAGTAGCTACCACAAGGCAACGGAGTGCCAATTTAAGGATAGGGATAGGGATTCAACAGGGACATAGGCAAAAATTGGTTTACTAACAGGGTGGTGGATGCGTGGAATAGGCTTAGCAGTCATGTGGTGAGTGCCAATACAATTGTCACATTCAAAAATAGACTAGATAAATTCATGGACAGCGATATTAGGTGGGATTAGATACACGGGAGCTTAGGGTCAAAGGAGCTGCCTCGTACAGGCCTACCGGCCTCTTGCAGACTCCTGCGTTCTTATGTTCTTATGTTCTTAATGCTTCAGGTGCAGTCGTAAAGGCCTCACCAGGCGAATGTGTCGACGGCGAGGCAGAGTAAATAGCGTGGAGGATGAGGAGCAAGAGATTAGTGATGAGGAAGAGAGGGTGGAGGTGTTTGGTATTTTACAGCTGCCTGGACAACAGCGGAGAACCCGGAAGACCCCACCACTGACTGTAGACGTGAGCGTGCAGGGCACAGAGATACGCACGGAGGTGGACACGGGAGCGAGCAGCACGGTCATCAGCGAGGAGGAGTGGAACAGGCTACGCAGCAAACCAAGACTTGAAGCCTCCAACAGGCGGTTAGTCACATACACAGGTGAGGCACTTCAGGTACGAGGAGTAGCCATGCTGGAGGTCAAGTTTAAAAATCAAGTAGAAACTCTGCCGTTAAAGGTAGTGAAAGGAACAGGGCCCTCGCTCCTGGGTCGTGACTGGCTACTGGTGATTCAGATGGACTGGAAGATGGTAGGCAAACTTGGAGTTGCGGAGAAGAATGGGGATAAACTTACCCAATCCTACACAAGCACAGTGAGGTCTTTTCACAGTCCTTAGGGCACATGCCGATCAAAGCACACCTGCGTCTCAAGGAAGGAGCACGACCGGTGCGGAAGAAAGCGCGACCGGTGCCACACGCCCTTTACCCACTCGTGGACCAGGAGCTGGAGAGGTGGATTAAGGAAGGTATTACCGAGCCCGTGGAGACTGTCAACAACAGTGGCTAGGCGACACCGTTGGTGGTAGTGCCCAAAGTAGATGGCAAAGTAAGGCTGGCGGCTGACTACAGAGTGACGGTAAATCCCCAGTTGGATATAGTTAAGCACCCCTTACCCTCCCCGGAAGAGTTGTTTGCAAGGATAAAAGGGAAGAGGTTTGCAAAGCTAGATTTGAGAGATGCTTATCTACAGATGGAGTTAAGTGAGGAATCAAAAGACCTAACAACTGTAGCTACGCATAGAGGATTGTTGAGGATGAACAGATTGCCCTTTGGTTTAGCTTTCTGTGGGGACATTTTCCAGGCGGCGATGGACAGAATATTAGAAGGAATCCCCTCCTGTGTGGCATACTTAGACGACTTGCTGGTGATGGAAACGAAAACAGAAGACCTTATTAAAACTTTGGACAAAGTGCTGGGGAGACTAAAAGATAATGAGATTCGGCTCAAAAGGTCAAAGTGTGAATTCAATTTGCAGGAGGTGCACGGATCTGAAACCCATACCCGAGAAGACCGAAGCAATAAGGAGGATGCCGAACCCGAGTGATGTACCGACACTCCGGAGCGTATTGGGAGCGGTGGGTACTAGTCCCGGCTGTTGCCACACCTCGCCACTACGTTGTCGCCATTGTATGAGCTACTCAAGAAGGGAGTTAAGTGGCGATGGACCAAGGAAAGTGAAGAGGCGATGGCAAGGGTAAGACAGACGTTGGCCAGCAACCCAGTATTGGTGAGATACGATCCACAATTACCGGTCAAACTGATAACAGACGCGAGCGAAGTAGGAGTATGAGCGGCGCTAATGCAAGTCTTTCCAGGAGACATAGAAAGGCCGGTGGCGTATGCGTCAGGAATACTGACACAAACAGAGCAGAAATATCCCATCGTAGAAAAGGAAGCGGTGGCAGTTTCTTACATTATTAGGACATTTCATCAGTATTGCTATGGGAGGAAATTTACCCTTGTCACTGATAACAAAGCACTTTCCAGAATATTGAACCCCAGCAGAGAGATGCCGCCGTTGGGGGCAGCGCAGATGCAGCGATACGCCCTTCAACTAGCGGCCTACAGCTACGATGTGGAGGTAAGACCCTCTGCAGACATGAGGGTCGCCGACACCTTGTCCAGACTACCGCTCCCGGGCATCGTCGACAAAGGAGCAGAAAGAATAGAGAGGAAAGCCATGACAAGTAACGTGTTATATATGGACGAGGAGCCTTCAGTGACAGCAAGAGAAGTGTCAGCGGCAACGCGGCGTGACAGAGTCCTGGGAAAGGTGCTGGCGGCAGTAAGGTCAGACGGATTGCCGGAGGAGGCAACAGCAGAGGTAAGCAATTACAAGTCTCGGATGGAGGAACTCTCGACAGAGGGGGATTGCTTAATGTGGGGAGGCAGAGTGGTGATACCGGCGTCCCTGCAAGACAAGGTGAAAAAGGAACTGCATGTGGGGCACTCAGGATGCGTGAGGATGAAGCAGCTGGCTCGACGATGTGTGTGGCGGCCGGGTCTCGACAAGGAGCTGGATGAAATGGCGAGAGCGTGTCCAGGATGTGCGGAGAAGCGGGCAGCACCACTACACTCAGCGGTCCACCCATGAGAGAGAACACGAGGCAGAGGCTCCATGCAGATTTTGCGGGGCCAATTATGGGAACAACGCTTCTCATAGTAGTGGATAGCTACTCAAAGTGGATAGAGGCAGTACCAATGAAATCCACGACGACGGCTCGAACTCTACATGAACTGAGTGTACTGTTTAGCAGGTTTAGTCTACCCCTACAGCTATGCACAGGCAATGGCCCGCAGTTTACGTCGGAAGAGATGGCATCTTTCGTCAAGCAGAATGGAATCCGGCACATCAGAGTGGAGCCATACCACCCGGCGAGTAACGGACTGGCGGAGAGAGCGGTAAGCACTGTGAAGGAAGGAATAAAGGCAATGATGGGGGGCTGCAAGTCGGGGGAAAGGAGCCTGTTTAAATTTCTGTTAAACTATCGTTCTACTCCACACAGCACAACAGGGAAAACACCGGCGGAAATGCTGATGGGCAGGAATATACGCTCAAAACTAGACCTGCTTCTTCCCGACGAAGAGACCGCGATGGAGAGCAGGCAAGACCAACAGATGACGGGGAAAAGGGTAAGAACATTCTGAAAAAATGACATAGTTTGGGCAAGAAGCTATGTGGGACCGAAATGGCGGAGAGGGAGAATAATAGCCAAGACGGGACCACTGTCCTACGAAGCAGATGTTGGAGGAAATACCTTGTGGTCCCGCCACGCGGATCAAATAATTTTGGTAAGCAGTGACAGGCCTGCCCAGGACAAAATTAACGGATAATCCCCATTGTCAGCAGGTGACGACCAAGTGCCCTAGAGAGGTAACAAGAAGGCACGGACATAGACACCCCAGCCGCCCAAGGGGAGACGGCTGAGCGGCGAGGGGACGATGGGGACACGGAGGCACGCAGCGGGGCAGCGGTGGATATACAGCATCCCCAACTAGTAGACAGAAGACCATACAGACAACCACGACCGGGAACAGAGGGGAGGGCGTCAACCAAACCGGGAGAGGCGGCAGCAGAACCGCCGACAGGGGCAGGACAAACGCGCCGGCCGGTGGGATCAACAGGACATACACCCGGGGAAAAACAATTTCTGCCGAGACGAGGCGACGATCGGCACGACAAAGGAAGCCGCCTGGCAGATATCAAGCAACTATGTAAATGGTGACGGCAGTAAAGGGGAGTTTTGGTGACGGGAGATGGTGGTGGATATTTGGGGGATAACAAAAAACTTTAGTAGGAGGGTGAGGTGTTGTAGAGCCATTACCCTTCAGCGGCCCCGAAGCACTGAGCAGCGCTTCGGAACAATCCGAGTATACATGTACTGCCAAGGCTCGAGGATCGGACATTCCCTGCCTGGCCTCTTTATAGAATGCATCGCAATCCCCGCTCCCTCGTGTGTGCCATTCACTCCTCAACACCAGCATCTCACTAACATAGTTATAACACCTCCAAGCCTCTCTGCTGCATATGACACCTGATTCCCTAACACTGAGCTTGAGAGTGCCACCTTCCTATCCCTTTAACTTTCTACAGGGTCAGAATAGTGCAGTCCTGCCTTTCACTAGCATAGTTATAACACCTCTTAGCCTCTCTGCAGTACATGACACCTTATGATTCCCTAGCACTGAGCCAGAGATTACCACTTTCTTACAGGTTAGATTATTGCAGTCCAGCCTTCCACTATCATATTTATAACACCTCTAAGCCTCTCTGCAGCACATGACACCTTATGATTCCCTAACACTAAGGCAGAGAGTGCCACCTTCCTAAACCTTCACCTTCCTACAGGGTCAGACTGGTTCAGTCCAGCCTCTCACTGGCATTGTTATAACACCGCCAAGCCTTTCTGCAGCACATGAAACCTTCTGATTCCCTAGCACTGAGCTTGAGAGTGCCATCTTCTTACACCTACTCCTTCCTAAGGTGTCAGATTAATGCAATCCAGCCTTTCACTAGCATAGTTATAACACCTCCAAGCTTCTCTGAAGCACATGACACCTTCTAATTCCCTTGCACTGACCTTGAGAGAGCCACCTTCCTACACCTTCACCTTCCTACAGGGTCAGATTAGTGTAGTCCAGCCTTTCACTAGCAAAGTTGTAACACCTCCAAGACTCTCTGCAGCACATGATACCTTCACCTTCCTACAGGAACAGATTAGTGCAGTCCAACCTTTCACTAGCATAGTTAAAACACCTTTAAGCCCTCGCAATGAGCCAGAAAGTGCCACCTTCCTACAGGGTCAGATTAGTGCAGTCCAGATTCTCACTAGCATAGTTATCAAACCTCCAAGCCTCTCTGCAGCACATACGACCTTTTGATTCCCTAGCACTGAGCCAAAGAGTGCCACCTCCCTACAACTTCACCTTCCTAGTGGGCCAGATTAGTGCAGTCCAGTCGTTCACTATCATAGTTAAAACACCTCTAAGCCTCTCTGCAGCACACGACACATTTTGATTCCCTAGCACTGAGCCAGAGAGTGCCACCTTCCTACACCTACGTCTTCCTACAGGGTCAGATTAGTGCAGTCCAGCCTTTCACTAGCATTGTTATAACAACTCCAAGCCTCGCTGCAGCACATGACATCTGATTCCCTAGCACTGAGCCAGATAGTGCGACCTTTCTACAGTGTCAGATTACTGCAATCCAGTCTTTCACTAGGATAGCTATAACAACTCCAAGCCTCTCTGCAGCACATGGCACCTTCTGACTCCCTGGCACAGACCCAGAGAGTGCCACATTCCTACACCTTCATCTTCCTACATTGTCAGATTAATGCAGTCCAGCATTTTACTAGCACTGGGGAGGCGGTAACTGAAAGGATAGCATAACACCCCAGCGTTCAAGAGCTCCAGGATGGACGTGGGCTTGAATCCTAGCCGCCGCACAGCTGAGGATTTTCAGTCACCGCCGAGTGGCTTAAGACTACACACCGACTGGCCTGACGACCACCTATCAACCAGGGCTCTAGATAACCTCGCCAAAGGGAGGCTCAAATATGAGTTCCGGGGGACAGCATCAGTCAACACAAGATAGTGCAACTATAAACACTCGCCTGCGCCAGAATGAGCTGGACAGACCATCAGGCCCCACCGGGAAGAAGCTTACCGGAGCAATAAAAATAATTATAACACCTCCAAGCCTCTCTGCAGCACATGACACCTGATTCCCTAGCACTGAGCCAGAAAGTGCCACCTTCCTACACCTTTACTTTCCTACAGGGTCAGATAAGTGCAGTCCAGCCTTTCATTAGCATATTTATGACACCTCCAAGCCTCTATGTAGCACATGACACCTTCTGATTTCCTAGCACAGAGCTTCACAGTGCCACCTTCCGACACCTTCACCTTCCTTCAGGATCAGATTGGTGCAGTCCAGCCTTCACCAGCATAATTATAACACTTCCAAGGCCCTCTGCAGCACTTGACACTTTCGGATGCCCGACCACTGAGCTTGAAAGTACCACCTTCCTACACCTTCACCTTCCTACAGGGTCAGATTAGTGCAGTCCAGCCTTTCAGTAGCATAGTTATAACACCTCCAAGCCTTGCTGGAGTACATGACACCTTTTGATTCCCTAGCACTGAGCCAGAGAGTGCCACCATCGTATAGGGTCAGATTAGTGCAGTCTAGATTTTCATTACCATAGTTATAACACCTCCAAGCCTTTCTGCAGTACATGACAACTTTTGATTCCCCAGCACTAGCGCAGAGAGTGCAACCTTCGTACAGGGACAGATAAGTGCAGTCCAGCCTTTCACTAGCATAGTTATAACACCTTCAAGCCTCTCTGCACCACATGCCACCTTCTGATTCCATAAAACTGAGCCAAAGAGTGCCACCATCCAACACTTTCACCTTCCTACATGGTGAGATTAGTGCAGTCTCGCCTTTCACTAGAATAGTTATAACACTCCAAGCCTTTCTGCAGCACATGACACCTGATTCCATAGTACAGTGCTTGAGAGTGCCACCTTCCTAAACCTTCACATTCCTTCAGTGACAGATTAGTGTAGTCAAGTCTTTCACTAACATAGTTATAAGACCTCTAAGCCTCTCTGCAGCACATGACATCTTCTGTTTCCTTATCACTGAGCCAGAGAGGACCACCTTCCTGCACCTTCACCTTCCTCCAGGGTCAGATTAGTGCAGTCCAGCCTTTCGCTAGCATAGTTATAACACCTCGAATCCTCTCTACACCACATGACACCTTTTGATTCACTAGCCCTGAGCCAGAGAGTGCCACCTTCTTACAGGTTAGATTAGTGTTGTCCAGCCTTTCACTATCATATTTATATCACTTCCAAGCCTCTCTGCAGCACATGACACCTTCTGATTCCCTAACCCTGTGCCAGAGAGTGCCACTTTCCTAAACCTTCAGCTTCTTACAGGGTCAGATTAGCTCAGTCAAGCCTCTCATTAGCATGTTATAACACCTCCGAGCCTTTCTGCAGCACATGACACCTTCTGATTCCCTAGCACTGACCTTGAGAGTGCCATCTTCCTACACCTTCTCCTTCCTACAGGGTCAGATTAGTGCGGTCCTGCCTTTCACTAGCATCGTTATAACACCTCCAAGCCCCTCTGCAGCACATGGCACCTTCTGATTCCTTAGCACTGAGCCAGAGAGTGCCACCTTCTTACAGGTTAGATTAGTGTTGTCCAGCCTTTCACTATCATATTTATATCACTTCCAAGCCTCTCTGCAGCACATGACACCTTCTGATTCCCTAGCACTGACCTTGAGAGTGCCATCTTCCTACACCTTCTCCTTCCTAAGGGGTCAGATTAGTGCAGTCCAGCGTTTCACTAGCATAGTTATAAAACTTCCAAGCTACTCTGTAGCACATGACACCTTCTGATTCCCTAGCACTGAGATTGACCTTTCTACACCTGCACCTTCCTACAGGGTCAGATTAGTGCAGTCCATCCTTTCACTAATATAGTTATAACACTTCCAAGCCGCTCTGCAGCACATGACACCTTCTGATTCCCTAGCACTGAACCAGAGAGTGCCACCTTCCTACAGGGACAAAATAGTGCAGTCCAGCCTTTCACTAGCCTAGTTTAAACACCTTTCAAGCCTCTCTGTAGCACATGACACCTTCTGATTCCTTAGCACGTACAGAGCCAGATAGTGCCAACTTACTAGACCTTCACCTTCCTACAACCTCAGAAAAGTGCAGTCCAGCCTTTCACTAGCATAGTTATATCACCTCCAAGCCTCCCTGCCGCACATGACACATTCTAATTTCCTAGCACAGTGCTTGGCAGTGCCACCTTCCTACCTCTTCACTTTCGTACAGGGTCAGATTAGTACAGTCCAGCCTCTCAGCAGCATAATCATAACACCTCCAAGTCTCTCTGCAGCGCATGACACATTCTGATTCCCTAGCACTAAGCCAGAGAGTCCCACCTTCCTACACCTTCACCTTCGTCAGATTAGTGCAGTCCAGCCTTTCACTAGCATAGCTGTAACACCTCCAAGCCTCTCTGCAGCATATACGACCTTTTGATTCCCTTTGAGCCAAAGAGTGCCACCTTCCTAGATAGCCAGATTAGTGCAGTCCAGTCGTTCACTATCATAGTTATAACACCTCTAAGCCTCTCTGCAGCACATGACACCTTCAGATTCCCTATCACTGAGCTTGAGAGTGCCACTTTTCTACAGGGTTAGATTAGTGCAGTCCAGCATTTCACTAGCATAGATATAACACCTCCAAGCCTCTCTGCAGCACATGGCACCTTCTGATTCCCTAGCACTGAGCCAGAGACTGCCACTTTCCTACACCTTCACCTTTTTACAGGGTCAGAATAGTGCAGTCTAGCCAATCACTAGCATAGTTATAACACCTCCAAGCCTCATTGCAGCACATGGCACCTTCTTTTTCCTGAGCATTGAGCCAGAGAGTGCCACATTCCTACAGGTCAGATTAGTGCTGTCCAGCCTTTCACTAGCATAGGTATAACACATACAAGCCTCTCTGCAGCACATGACACCTTCTGATTCCCTATGAATGAGCCAGATAGTGCCACCTTTCTACAGTGTCAGATTACTGCAGTCCAGCTGTTGTATAGTCATTACACCTCAGCGGCACCGAAGCACTGAGCAGCTCTTCGGAACAGCAATCCGAGGATACATGTACTGCCAAGGCCCGAGGATCGGACATTCCCTGTCTGGCCTCTTTATAGAATACATCGCAACCTCCGCTCCTTCGTGTGTGTCATTCACTCCTCAACACGTGGCGACGAGGATGGGATTCTGAAGGAATCAAGTGAAACCCCGAGGACGAGAATGGGAGCAATAATTGGAGCGGTGGAGCAGTACTCAGGGGGAGAAGATTTCGAGGCCTATACAGAAAGGTTCGAAGGGTTCCTGGAGGTCAGTAATATCACCGAGGAGAATCGGAAACGGGCGTTGCTCCTGACTGTCTGCGGCCCGACGGTGTATCAATTACTGAGGAACCTGTGCGCGAGTTGGAAACCCTCTGAGAGGACACTGAAGGAATTGATTCGTCTCGCTACTCAGCACTATGCGCCCAAAGTTTCAGTGGTGGTGGAAAGGTTCAAATTCAACTCTGAAAATCAAAGGGAAACCTGACAATCAGCAGTTACGTGGCAGAACTGAAGAGGAAAGCTTCCAACTGCAGCTTTGGGGCAAACTTAACAGAGCAGCTTCGAGAAAGATTCGTCGGTGGAGTGTCGAGCGAACGGATCCGGCGGAGGCTGTTACGAGAGGGCGACGACTTAACTTGGGACAAAGCGTGCAAACTGGCATTATCGATGGAGGCAGCAACCACGGAGGCGAAGGTGCTGGGAGGGGAGCACAAAGAAGCCCAGGTGAACAGAGTGGAGCCGCCGCGAACGAAGCCCGGGGACCAGAAAGAACCAACGAGCAGGTGGGACAAGGCCAGGTTGCAAAACAAGTACTTGCCTCGTGAGGGGGCACGTAGTAGTGTAGCTTGTAATCGGTGTGGCAGTAGTTACCACAAGGCAACGGAGTGCCCATTTAAGGATAGGGAATGCTTCAGGTGCAGTCGTAAAGGCCACACCAGGCGAATGTAATGTGTCGACGGCGAGGCAGAGTAAATAGCGTGGATGATGAGGAGCAAGAGATTAGTGATGAGGAAGAGAGGGTGGAGGTGTTTGGTATTTTACAGCTGTCTGGACAACAGCCTGGATAACACCTCCAAGCCTCTCTGCAGCACATGACACCTGATTCCCTAGCACTGAGCCAGAAAGTGCCACCTTTTTACACCTTTACTTTCCTACAGGGTCAGATAAGTGCAGTCCAGCCTTTCATTAGCATAGTTATGACACCTCCAAGCCTCTATGTAGTACATGACACCTTCACTTTTGATTCACTAGCCCTGAGCCAGAGAGTGCCACCTTCCTACACAATCACCTTCGTACCTGGTCAGATTAGTGCAGTCCAGCTTACACTAGCATAGTTATAACACATCCAAGCCTCTCTCCAGCAAATGACACCTTGTGACTCCCTAGCACTGAGGCAGTGCCAGCTTCCTACAGGATGAGATTAGTGAAGTCAAGGCTTTCACTAGCATAGTTACAAAACCTCCAAGCCTCTCTGCAGCTCATACGACCTTTTGATGCCCTAGCACTGAGCCAAAGAGTGCCACCTTCCTACAACTTCACCTTCCTAGAGGGCGAGATTAGTGCAGTCCAGTCGTTTACTATCATAATTATAACACCTTCAAGCCTCTCTGCAGCACATGACACCTTCTGATTCCCTAGCACTGAGCTTTAGAGTGACACTTTCCTATAGGGTCAGATTAGTGCGGGTGATCTTGGACATATTCCTCTTACTCATCCCCCCTCCTACTCCTTTATGCCTGTTATTAGGATTTTTAGGAATGATGTTTTCTATGCCCTCTCTGACCTCAACTCTCAGAAGGCTTATGGACCTGATAGAGTGTCTCCTATTGTCCGTAAAAACAGTACCTGGTCAAACTCTCTCGCCTCTGCCTATCAACATCTACCTTTCCTTCCAGCTGGAAGTACGCCTTCGCACAGCCTGTGCCTAGGAAGGGTGACCGTTCCAATCCCTCAAACTACCGCCCTATAGCTTTACTTTCCTGTCTATCTAAAGCTTTTGAATCAATCCTTAACCGGAAGATTCAAAAGCACCTTTCCACTTTTAACCTTCTATCTGACCGCCGGTATGGGTTCCACATGGGGCGTTCTACTGGCGATCTTCTTGCTCTCTTAACTGATTCTTGGTCATCTTTTCTTAGCCGTTTCGGTGAAACTTTCTATGTTGCGCTAGACATATCGAAAACACTCGATAGAGTCTTGCACAAGTCTTTGCTTTCTAAACTGACCTCTTTCGGATTCTATCCTTCTCTCTGTTCCTTTATCTCTAGTCTACTTTCCGGCCGTTCTATCTCTGCGGTGGTAGACGGTCACTGTTCTCAGGAACTTATTAACATTGGTGTTCCACAGGGCTCTGTCCTATCACCCACTCTCCTCCTGTTATTCTTCAATGATCTTCTTTCCATAACAAACTGTCCTATCCACTCATACGCTGATGACTCCACTCTGCATTATTCAATTTCTTTCAATAGAGAACTCTCTTAACAGGAATTACATGACTCCAAGCTGGAGGCTGCAGAACGCTTAACCTCAGACCTTACTAACATTTCCGAGTGGGGTAAAAGGAACCTTGTGCACTTTTTTTTTTTTTTACGTCGCGGCCTATTGCGCCGGTAGGCTTCCTCCTGCCGGATCCTGATGGTCGGTCCAAGGCTTCTTCCCAGTGGGTCCTGATGGTCGGCCCAGCCCGTTCTGGCACAGGCGAGTGTTTATAGTGGCGCCATCTTGCATTGGCTCATGCTGCCCTCCCGGAGCTCATCTTTAATCCTAGAATCTGGAGTCCGGGTTGATAGGTGGTCTTCTGGACAGCATGTGGGTAGTTTTAAGCCAGTCGGCGGCCGCTGAAAAATCCTAGCTTGGTGGCATCAGTCGGGGATTGAACTCGTGTCTTCCTAAACGCGGGACCGTCTCGCTATCCGTTCAGCCACCGCCTCTATAATGCATCAAAAACACAATTTATCCACTTATCAACTCGACGCAATCTTCCAAACACCCTTACCCCCGATTATTCGACAACACTCAGCTGTCACCATCTTCAACACTAAACATCCTCGGTCTATCCTCAACTCAAAATCTTAACTGAAAACTTTACATCTCGTCTCTCACTAAATCAACTTCTTCAAAGTTGGGCGTTCTGTATCGTCTCCGCCAGTTATTCTCCCCCGCACACATGCTATCCATATACAGTGGCATTGTCCGACCTCGTAAACTATGGAGTATGCATCTCATGTGTGTTGGGGCTCTACTCACACAGCTCTCTTGGACAGAGTGGAGTCTAAGGCTCTTCGTCTCATCAGCTCTCCTCCTCATACTGATAGTCTTCGACCTCTTAATTTCCGCCGCAATGTTGCCTCCCTTTCTATCTTCTATCGATATTTTCAGGCTGACTGCTCTTCTGAACTTGCTAACTGCTTGCCTCCCCCCATCCCGCGGCCCCGGTGCACCCGACTTTCTACTCATGGTCATCCCTATACTGACCAAACCCCTTATGCAAGAGTTAACCAGCATAATCACTCTTTCATCTCTCACGCGGGTAAACTCTGGAACAATCCTACTTCTTATGTATGTCCTCCTGCCTACGACTTGAAAACCTCTCCTCCCGAAATTGACCTCTCTTTCGGCCACCTCTTTGGATTCTTTTTGTGAGCAGCGAGTAGCGGGCTTTTTTTTATTATTGCTTACTTTACCCTTGAGCTGTCTCATTTGTTGTAAAAAAAATAGTTATAACACCTCCAAGCCGCTCTGCAGCACATGACACCTTCTGATTCCCTACCACAGACCTTCAGAGTGCCACATTCCTACACCTTTACCTTCTTACAGGGTCAGATTAGTGCAGTCCAGCCTTTCACTAGCTTAGTTATAACACCTACAAGACTCTGCAGCACATATCTCCTTCTGACATCCTAGCACTAAGGCAGAGAGTACCACCTTCCTACGCCTTCACCTTTCTACAGGGTCAGATTAGTGCAGTCCAGCCTTTCAGTAGCATTGTTATAACACCTCCACGCCATTCTGCAGCACATGACACCTGATTCCCTAGCACTGAGCTTGAGAGTGCCACCTTCCTACTGGCTCAGATTAGTGCAGTACAGCCTTTCACTAGCATAGTTATAACAACCCCATGCCTCTCTGCATCATATGACACCTGACTCCCTAGCAAAGAGTTCGAGATTGCCACCTTCCTGCAGAGTCACTTTCCTACAGGGTCAGATTATTGCAGTCCAGCCTTTCACTAGCATAGTTATAACACCTGTGCGGCACATGACAACTGATTCCCTAGCTCCAAGCCAGAGCCACCTTCCTACCCCTTAACCCTCCTACTGTGTCAAATTAGTGCAGCCCAGCCTTTCACTAGCATAGTAATAACACCGCCAAGCCTCTCTGCAGCACATGCCACCTTCTGATTCCTTAGCACAGCGCTTGAGAGTGTCACCTTCCTATTGGGTCAGATTAGTGCTGTACATCTTTTCACTAGCATAGTTATAAAACATCAGTGCCTCTCTGCAGCACATGACACCTACTGATTCCCTAGCACAGAGCTTCACCCTCCTACACTTTCACCTTCCCACACTGTCAAATTAGTGCAGTTCAGCCTTTCTTAAGCATAGTTATAACACCTACAAACCTGTATGCAGCACATTACAGCTTCTGATTCCTACGCACTGAGCCAGAAAGTGCCCCCTTCCTACAAGGTCAGATTAGTGGAGTAGAGCCTTTCACTAGAATAGTTAAAACACCTCCAGGCCTCTCTGCACCACATACGACCTTCTGATTTCCTAGCACTGAGCCAGAGAATGCCATCTTCCTACACCTTCACCTTCCTTCAGGGACAAATTAGATTAGATCAATCCAGCCTTTCATATGCATAGTTATAACACCTCCAAGCCTCTCTGCAGCACATGCCACCTTCTGATTTCCTAGCACAGAGCTTGAGAGTGTTACCTTCCTATTGGGTCTGATTAGTGCTGTACATCCTTTCACATGCATAGTTATAACACATCCAAGCCTCTCTGCAGCACATACCACCTTCTGATTCCCTAGCACAGAGCTTGAGAGTGCCACCTTCCTATTAAGTCAGATTAGTGCTGTACATCCTTTCACTAGCATAGTTATAACACCTCCAAGCTTCTCTGCAGCACATGCCACCTTCTGATTCCCAAGCAAAGAGCTTGAGAGTGCCACCTTCCTATTGGTTCAGATTAGTGCTGTATATCCTTTCACATGCATAGTTATAACACATCCAAGCCTCTCTGCAGCACATACCACCTTCTGATTCCCTAGAACAGAGCTTGAGAGTGCCACCTTCCTATTAAGTCAGATTAGTGCTGTGCATCCTTTCACATGCATAGTTATAACACATCCAAGCCTCTCTGTAGCACATGACACCTTCTGATTCCTTAGCACAGAGCCAGAGAGTGCCACTTTCCAAAAGGGTCAGATTAGTGTAGTCGACCCTTTCATTAGCATATTTATAACACCTCCAAGCCTCTCAGCAGCACATGACACCTTCTAATTCCCTAGCACTGAGCTTGAGAGTGCCACCTTCCTCAGCCTTCTCCTTCCTACAGAGTTAGATTTGTGCAGTCCAGCCTTTCACTAGCATAGGTATAACACCTCCAATACTCTCTGCAGCACATGACACCTTCTGATTCCTTAGCACTGAGCCAGAGAGTGCCACCTACCTACAGTGCCATATGAGTGTAGTCCAGCTTTTCATTAGCATAGTTATAACAACTCAAATGCTCTCTGCAGGTCATGACACCGGATTTCCTTGCAATGAGCCAGAGAGTGCCACCTTCCTACTGCTGCACCGTCCTACAGGGCCAGGTTAGTGTAGTCCAGTCTTTCACTAGCATATTTATAACACCCCCAAGCCTCTCTACAGCACATGACTCCTTCTGATTTCCTACCATAAAGCTTGAGAGTGCCACCTTACTACACCTTCACCTTCTTACAGGGTCAGATTAGTGCAGTTTTGCCTTTCACTAGTTTAGTTATAACACAACCAAGCCTCTCTGCAGCAAATGGCACCTTTTGATTCCCAAGCACAGAGCTTGAGAGTGCCACCTTCCTACATCTTCACCTTTCCACATGGACAGATTAGTGCAGTTCAGCCTTTCACTAGTATAGTTAAAACATCTCCACGCCTCTCTGCAGCACATGACACCTTCTGATTCCCTAGCACTGAGCTTGTGAGTGCCACCTTCCTACACCTTCACCTTCCTCTAGGGTCAGACTAGTGCAATCCAGCCTTTCACTAGCATGGATATAACACCTCCAAGCCTCTCTGCAGCACAAGACACCTTCTAACTCCCTAAAACTGAGACAGAGGGTGCCACCTACCTAGAGAGCCAGATGAGGCTCTCTGCAGCGCATGACACATAATTCCCAAGCACAAAGCTTGAGAGTGCCACCATCCTACAACTCACCTTCCTACTGGGTCAGACTAGTCAGTCTAGCATTTCACTAGCATAGTTATAACACCTCGAAGCTTCTCTGCAGTACATGACACCTTCTGATTCCCTAGCACTGAGCCAGAGAGTGACACCTTCCTACAGGGTCAGAATAATGCAGTCGAGCCTTCACTAGCATATTTGTAACACCTCCAAGCCTCCCTGCAGCACATGACACCTTCTGATTCCCTAGCACTGAGACAGATAATGTCACCTTCCAACAGGTTCAGAATAATGCAGTGCAGCCTTCCACTAGCATAGCTATAACACCTCTAAGCTACTCTGCAGCACATGACACCTGCTGATTCCCAAGCACTGAGACAGAAAATGCCACCTTCCTACACCTTAACCTACCTACAGGGTCAGATTAGTGCAGTCCAGCCTTCCACTAGCATAGCTATAACACCTCTAAGCTACTCTGCAGCACATGACACCTGCTGATTCCCTAGCATTGAGACAGAAAATGCCACATTCCTACACCTTAACCTACCTACAGGATCAGATTAGTGTAGTCCAGCCTCTCGCTGACATAATTATAACACCACCATGCCACTCTGCAGCACATGACACCTCCTGATTCCCTAGCACTGAGACAGATAATGTCACCTTCCAACAGGTTCAGAATAATGCAGTCCAGCCTTCCACTAGCATAGTTATAACACCTCTAAGCTACTCTGCAGCACATGACACCTGCTGATTCCCTAGCACTGAGACAGAAAATGCCACCTTCCTACACCTTAACCTACCTACAGGGTCAGATTAGTGTAGTCCAGCCTTTCGCTGACATAATTATAACACCACCATGCCACTCTGCAGCACATGACACCTCCTGATTCCCTAGCACTGATCCTGAGAGTGCCACCTTCCTAAAGCTTCTCCTTCCTACAGGGTCAGATTAGTGCAGTCAAGCCTTTCAATAGCATAGTTATAACTGGCCTCAAGAACAGAGCTAAGTTTTTCATGATGGTAACATTGGTGGTTTGCATCAGTGATATATATTTGAAATGTGATGGCCTGTGTGTATAATAGCTTGGTATGTACATATCACGGAACCTTACAATTTCACTATCAGTGCACTCAAAAAGAACATGGAGTTTATCTCCCACAACACCAGAATCACACTTATTACAAAGCCGATTTTCTCTATTTACACCTTGATGCCTGCCAGCATTAACAGTTGCATTAACTGTTGTTACAAGTTCTTAATCTCGTCACCATTATTTCGTTGCTCTTCTGTAAGCTTGAAATGTAACACTCCATGCCATAATCTACCTTAAACATTTTGTAGTTACTGCACAGAGATTTTGTTACTATGTTGTTGTGCCAAGTTGCAATCCACTGGTCTTTCAATCTCAATTCCACAGCTTTTTTAACCCATGTTGTATTGGGAACATCTTGAGACAACCATAACCATGACATACCACACTCATCACAAATGTTTTTAATAATAACCATGGAGAAGTATATACCCCTAACCTATCCAAATGTAACAAGCAGTGATACATTACTGAACAAAATTCTGTATCTTTACCTAAAGTAATTTTAGACCAATATCCAATCATTCTGCTCTTTACATGTAGTCAAGTGGAAATACTCCCAGCTCACTATATTCCATTTCACTGCTAGTAATCCTATGAACTCCCAATGCCTGTTTTAAAAAATTAATATGCAAAGACTCTAACTCTCTAACTCTGTAAAATCCCCAAATCTCTGAGGCACATGTCAGTACGGGCAACACCGTGGTATTTAAATAGTTCAGTTTGCATGTCGGCTGGCAAGTCAAATTTCCTACACTTTCCTATCAGTGAATACATTGCCCGTGTTGCTTGTTCTTTAAGCTCCAGCTTGCTTAAATAACAAACCAAGATACTTATAGTCTTGCACTACTTCAATGTTTTCACCTCCAAATTCAAATTTGTAGTTATCAATGTTGGCTCTTCCCCTACTAAACATGACTATTTTTGTTTTGTTGCTGCTAAGTTGTAGTTTCCACTGATTACAGTACAAATTAAAAGCAGTCAAGGCTTGTTGCATTCCCTCCTCACTATCACACACAATAATTGTATCGTCTGCATACATTAATACCAGGAGTTTTAGGTATGAATTTAAGAAATCATCACCAAAATCTAATAATTACAATTCAATTTACTTCCAATATCATTAATATAAAAAGCGAACAGCAATGGTGACAAATTTTCTCCCTGCCTTACCCCTGCATTACATACAAAGGTGTCTGATGTCTGTTGGTTCAGCATGACACTAGACCTGATTACATGTTTCTGATTACATTAAATATTTTCCCATGCACCTTTTCCTTCACCAACTTGTGCCACGAACCTTCACGCCACACCATATCAAAAGCTTTCTTGTAGTCCACAAACAGCTTCCTTTTCCTCCAGTTGAACAAATCAGTTATACATTTAAGCAAAAATATATGATCCAGTGTAGAGAACTCATGCCTAAAACCTGTTTGTGTTTCATTAATAATAAACTTAGTATTTGAGTGTTTAATGAGTCTCTCGTTAAGTATTGAGGTAAGCAGCTTCTCCATACAACTAAGCAAAGTGATCCCCCGGTAGTTGTTAACATGCTGAGTGTCACCCTTATTCTTATAAAGCGGCACTGTTGCCCCAACCAGCCACTCAGATGGCAGTATCAAGTATCTTATTAAACAGCTGAACAAATAGGGGGGAAAAAATATGCTGAGTACTTTTGATGCATTCATTTAATATCTTGTCAGATGCTGGGGATTTATTGTTTTTTTTTTATTTTTAAATATTTCTTGCAAACGCTTCGTTGGTTATAGGGTCATTAAGTAATGGTGAGAGTTCATTATCCATATTATCATGATCATTTAGAATATTCCCTTCATTATTATCAATGTTGTCATCACTCGCTAGCGGGTACATTACTTGGTCCCATAAATTTAATCTTTACGTGTAATCCACAGTGTACATCAGACAATAGCGGATCATAATCCAATACTCTAAAAACACCACATACTGCATAACTTCAGGTGAACCTAAGAAGTAATATATATTTGTATTGTATGCAGTTGTAGGCTTGCAAATACCAGTCTTCCCCCTCATTCCATTAAATATAAACACTTGATGATTTTTACAAATCTCAACCAGTTTCCTGTCATAAAAGTTCCTGTCTAGGGTCAGATCTTGGTTTGGCCTGGTCTTAGTTATACCATAATCAGTTACACTTATGTGGGGATTTCGGCAGGCACCAGATCATCATCACCAGCACCAGAGGGAACATAGTGAGAGTATGAACATTAAAATCACCATACAGTACATGCATATAGTCATCACTGGGATAAGTTATCAAATAATTGTCCATCTCATCAAAGTACTCTTCAGTGCCATATCTTGAGTGTGAGGAGGGAAAGTAAACACAGCTTATTACCAACTCCTTACCTAAATTTGCACTCCCTCTGTCTACTGTAATTGAGAGTTTGTTTTTATGTGCCTCCACTGAAAACTAACATTTTTCTTTATGGCAGTAAGTAGACCCCCCAGACTGTGTGTGTGTGTGTGTGTGTGTGTGTGTGTGTGTGTGTGTGTGTGTGTGTGTGTGTGTGTGTGTGTGTTTATTTCTTGCAATGTGTGTGTGTGTGTGTGTGTGTGTGTGTGTGTGTGTGTGTGTGTGTGTATTTATTTCTTGCCACATGTGTGTATGTGTGTGTGTGTGTGTGTGTGTGTGTGTGTGTGTGTGTGTGTGTGTGTGTGTGTGTGTGTGTGTATTTATTTATTGCCATGTGTGTGTGTGTGTGTGTGTGTGTGTGTGTGTGTGTGTGTGTGTGTTGGTGGGTGGGTGGATGGGTGTCTCTCTTGTAAAAATGCAATTCTTGGCGGACGGAATCACACTTTTCTTGTATCCAGTTCACGCCCCCACAGACAACTTAGCTCGTCACAGTTATCACTTATGTGTTCCAGCTCTGTGTTATAATGTGTCAGACATCAGTAACATCAGTATAAACATCTCAACTGTTGAAAATAGGTGTGTTCTCACAAAATAATTAACATATATATGATAAAACTGTGTAAATAAAGGGTAAGTAATGACGTCACGAGCTGCCAATACGTGGCCTGGCTGAGCGCGAGCTGTGATTGGTCCTAATTTCCCGTGAAGACGAAGTGTTCCAGACTTGGCGAATATGAGTATGCGCCCGGGCCCCGCGCGGAGCCAGTCCAGAGATGAACTCAAATTAACTTTTGGATCCGGGGTTTAGCCAGTCCAGTGCCGTTGAATATATTCTACATATCATGAAAATATGAAATAAAAATACTTAGCTACAAAATAGCATATACAAGACGTCGTTTTTGTTAATGCTGTCCATATGTTTTTCAACAAATGATGAGCGATGGACTGACGGAGTGGATCATCCGTGCCGAGCGGCCACTGTTTCGCTGACGTCATTTTGGCGTCATTAACGTCGAGGGATCCGTCAAAACGGAATAGTGGGAACCCCGCTAGCTTGGATTCATCTCTAGACTGGCCGACGGAGCTCCGCGCGAGGGCCCGGGCGGGCCCCGGTTCCCACCGTCCTCCTCGTCGATGACGTCACTGACGGTCTACGGATCCAAGGAAACGGAATAGTGGGAACTGCGCCAAAGACACACACACACACACACACACACACACACGTACCCGGGTATATAATGGGACCCTACACAATGGCTGCGCGTGGCCTCGGAGCTCATCCCCGACTCATTACCCCTGGAACCCGTGGCGGGCAAGGCTGGCTGGGCTGGGGTAAGTCAAACGAGCCAGGGTGACATCCGGTCAGCACAGTTTACCTTCCTCGGGTTTCCCTTGGCACCCATTTTCCGGCCGCCGGGTTAGACATATAAAACAGCAACACGCAGCACGAGGGCACGTGTGATGCACAGAGAGGAGGCCGCCAGTCAGAAGAGGCCTGACAAACGCAGCCCAGGATCAGAGGGAGACTTCGTTTGGACGGCCTGTAATAATTCTGGATGTGAATCTATTTATGAGATAATTTGTTAAAAGACAAACTGACAGACAAGCGGGAGGATGGTGAAGGAAATATTGTTCACTTCCTCTGGCGACAAAAAAAAACAGCATCGATCACACACGCGTTGAGCCGACACGCAAAGATCAAAAGTTCGTTCACGGATTCCGGAGACAAGATTCCTCCGCCGATAAAATTAACGCAACGCAAAAACTTGTCCTTTCCTTGCTCATAAAAGTTGATTCCTTTTTTGTTCTTTAAATCCTTTTTTGCTCCGTAAACTTAAATCCTTTCTTTGTTCCTGAAACTTAAATCCTTTATTTTGTTCCTTAAATTTACATCCTTTTTTGTTCCTTAAACTTAAATCCCTTCTTTGTTCCATAAACTTAAATCCTCTTTCGTTCCTTAAATCCTTTTTTGCTCCGTAAACTTAAATCCTTTTTTGCTCCGTAAACTTAAATCCTATTTCGTTCATTAAATCCTTTTTTGCTCCGTAAACTTAAATCCTCTTTCGTTCCTTAAATCCTTTTTTGTTCCGTAAACTTAAATCCTCTTTCGTTCCCTAAATCCTTTTTTGCTCCGTAAACTTAAATCCTCTTTCGTTCCTTAAATCCTTTTTTGCTCCGTAAACTTAAATCCTTTTTTGCTCCGTAAACTTAAATCCCCTTCACAACAGAGAAGCCTCGCCCGTGCCAACACGCCACATCAGACGCCAGGGTGCTAGATTGTCATTTATATACTTTGTTGTTGTCGTTGTTGTTGTTGTTTTCCCTTTATTGATGTTGTGTTTCTGTGTGATCCTTTTCCTTTTCTTCTGTATTATTCCGTCTCCGGTGTTATTTTTCTTTATTTCCCGTGTGACAGTGTGGTGTAGGGTATCTACATCACCTTTCCTAATGCGGTATCCTGCTACAGCTGAGTCTCCTTCACCCCAGAGAAGGCTTACCCGTACCAGCATACCACACCAAAGTCCTAAATCCTAGTTGTTATTTTGCTAATGTTGTGTTTTGTATCTGATTTTTTTTTCCTGGTTTTCCTTTTCTGCATTATCCTGTCTCCGGTTTTGTTTTTCTTCATGTGTCGTGTGACAGTGCTGTGTAGAGTATCTACATCGCCTCCTCCTGGTGCCATATCTTGCTACAGCCGAGTCTCCTTCACCCCAGAGAAGGCTCTCCCGCACCAATACACGGCACCAAGGCCCTTCATGCTGGATTTTTGCACGTGTTTTCGTTACATTTTTTTCCTTTTTCTCATGGCGTGTTACCGTCATATCTATTTCCTGGAATTCCGTTCCAGTGTTATCCTATTTCTGATGTTTCTTTAGTTTTTTCTCCTTATTTTCGGTGTTTTTCACCTGTAATATCCCTTTGGTGGAGTTGTTCAGAAATCGCCCTTCCTTGGTGCTGTGTGCTGATACGAATGAGTCCCCTTCACCCCAGAAAAGACCCGCCCATATCAACACACAGCACCAAAAGCACTCCCCTCCCCATGCCCCTGGACACTCAGGATCTCCGGCACCGCCATGGACGCCCCGAGGGAGCCGAGACGCCCTGCCGGAACCCCTCAGCCCTGCGGCGCTCGCCAGGGAGGCCTTGGGCTCCCCGAGGCTCCCAAGCACCGCCGAGGTGGGGGAGGGCGAGAACTCCAGACGACTGCAGGACAACTCCAGACGGGAATATTAAATTAATCGTAAACACCGCGACGGCGCAAAGGCTGCGTTTGTCGAGTCTGGGATGGCAGGAGCCGGCCGAGTGTTTTGGCGCGGCATGCGTTTCCCTCTTTGCTTCTGATTTCCCTCATTGTTTATTGAGAGAGAGAGAGAGAGAGAGCATTTGAATATATATAATGCTTTCGTAATGCTTTAGTTAGTTGATATTGTTGTCATTACCAACATCTATCTATCTATCTACTACCCCACCCTTCACCCCCCACACACACTCATTGTGTGTGTGTGTGTGTGTGTGTGTGTGTGTGTGTGTGTGTGTGTGTGTGTGTGTTGTCTCTCTCTCTCTCTCTCTCTCTGATTACGTGTGACCTTGCTAGGCCTAATGGTACTGAAGACATCTGGATCAGTGTACATTGTAGAAAATTACCCTCAGCGTCTCAACAAACCTTTGAATATATACACGAGACCTTGAGATTATGTGCCTGAAGAGCAAAAGTTTTTATATGCTCGGTGCCTTAAATGATGCTTTACTATATACCTACCAGCAACAAACTAGGTACCATAATATGTATAAATAAACTACACCAGATTATTGACACCCGCGTCACCCCTCAGTCAGCCACACTTCTAGACATCATTGTTACTAACAAACATGACGGAACAGTACACAAAGACATAATACCAAACACTATAGCAGACCGTGACCTTATAACAGCAACGGTTAAAATCACCAAACCTAAACTTTTCGTCATCTCGGGGCTCACAGCAAAGACCTGTCCTGTGATGGCTTAATAGGCGCTGCTCCCGCCCAAAAGGAAATTTCCTCTACAGACAACGTAGACATCCAGCTACACTCCCTCACGTCTGTACTCTCAAACTGCCTGGAACAATGCGCTCCTTTTGTCACCAAAGAAATAAATGAGCCTTTTGACTCCTGGATAAACGACGAAATTCGCTCAGCTATGTCAACACGAAACACCCTTCAAGCGCGCCTGAGACAAAATCGTAATAATGCTGAGTTACTAGAGCTATATAAACACCAACGCAATAGAGTAAAGTCACTGCTGCGTTATGCTGAACAATCATATTGCCGAGAAAAATATACGACTGTAGAGCCAATTCAGCGGCCACATGGAAAATAATACAAGACATCAACCCAGCAAAATAGAAACTAATAACAATAACTTCATAACGAACGTGAAATGCCGGATAAATCCACTAACAATGAAAAACAATCTCAATATTACAAATCAAAACCGTATTATACCCCAACAAGATGTAAACCACACTCATCTTTTCAGGGCCGGCCCAGCAGACATGAACACAGTCATATTAACTATTAAAAACCTAAAGAACACTAACTCAGCCGGTTCAGATGGGATTACACTTCGGTACATCCAAGATTCCCTACCCGTTACGATCACATACATTACTACAATCATCAACACATCGATTGTTACTGGAAAATTCCCTACCATGTGGAAACACGCGACCGTCATACCTATCTATAAAAACAGAGACTGGGGGAACGTAAACAATTATCGGTCAATATCACTGTTACCCATTCTCTCAGAGATATCAGAGAAAACTGTGGTCCAACAGATGACCACCTTCCTAGAGTCCAAGAAGCTTCTCTCTAACACCCAACACGGCTTCAGACCTAAACTTCCAACAGAGACCGCCCTTACCACGTTTACAAATAACATGCAGAAATATGGATGAGAAGAAACTATTGCTTATAACGTTGTGCGACCAATCAAAAGCCTTCAATTGCATAAAACACGATATCTTAATATAAACTGCTCAAGGTCAAAAAGTGAAAGCCAATAGTACCACGTCTACGACTGCACCAATACAATACGGAGCTCCTCAGGGATCAATATTAGGGGCAATTCTTTTCATCATTTTTGTCAAAGACCTCGCTGAAACGATGCATAGACGCGCGATGGTACAGTACGCAGACACAAATAATAGACTGCCTGACCCCATCATGGCGGCACAAGAGACCTTCACACTGGCCAGGGAGTACTATAATAAAAACGGTCTATTGCTGAATACTAATAAAACACAGTGTGGACGTGGTCAAGCATTGAACAAATTCCCCAAAACACCACTCTCATCTTTGGCAACACTCCCGTCACTCCTAGCAAACATATCAAGAATCTTGGCGTTTATATGGACTCCCACTTGACGTTTAACATACATATAAACGAAATCCACAAGAAAGACATTGCAACTCTACTATTTACAAACATAATTAAAGCTAAATTTGATAATATAATACATAAAAAAGGAATTCCCTTCCTCTAAGTATTATTCATTATTGCCTACCAGTGTACGGCACTACAAATAACTACAGAACTTTGCGGCACAGATATGAATTGGGGGAGCGAGGAGGTGTGACCACGCCACCTCTTTTATTACACAACTGAACTGGCTCAAAATGGACAAGAAGACCATTTTTGGTGTTGCTGCAACCGTGTATAAAACAAAATGTGCTATATATCCAGAGTGGATCCTGCAGCTGCCCTCCACGGCTGGGGCGACACAGAGTAGGTACACAACAAGACGGCAGGACAACCTACATGTTACCCACACCAACACACACTGCGGGACACGTTCGCTCCCAGTCCAAGGGCCCAGGCTATGGAACGTTCTCCCACACCATGTAGCACAATCTTATACCAAACATGTATTTAGAAAAAGACTAAAAAACTATTGTAAAGATTAGACAGAGCAAATACTCTCTCTCTCTCTCTCTCTCTCTCTCTCTCTCTCTCTCTCTCTCTCTCTCTCTCTCTCTCTCTCTCTCTCTCTCTCTCTCTCTCTCTCTCTCTCTCGTACACAGTCAATAATATAAACTTGATTAAATAATGCGAAAAAAATGGAGATAAAATCAGAAAGAAAACTAGATACTATCAGCTTCCTCCTCCCCCGCCTCCTCCTCCATTGCGGAAAAAAAAACAAGGCGGAGGAGGCAACTATAGAGGAGGAGGAGAAGGTAAACGAGGTAACCGTCAGTTCAAGGAGATGGGGGGATGGAGAGGAGGAGGAGGAAGAGGAGAGGGTAAACGAGGTAACCGTCAGTTCAAGGAGATGAGGGGATGGAGAGGAGGAGGAGGAGGAGGAGGAGGAGGAGGAGGAGGAGGAGAAGGTAAACGAGGTAACCGTCAGTTCAAGGAGATGAGGTGATGGAGAGGAGGAGGAGGAAGAGGAGAAGGTAAACGAGGTAACCGTCAGTTCAAGGAGATGAGGTGATGGAGAGGAGGAGGAGGTAAACGAGGTAATCGTCAGTTCAAGGAGATGAGGTGATGGAGAGGAAACATGGAAACATGGACTGCATGGACTAGCAGGCAGCAGAAAGCCTGTTGGCTCTTTACTAGGCTGCCTGCGTTCAGTGATTTAATCAATCCGTTTGCCACAGGAGTGGCTTGCAGGGAAGGATTAAAGCACTTGTGTACCTACTCTTGGGAACGTTCAGTTCACTCCCGTTGCAGCAAAGTGGCGATCAATGCGTTTCTTGAAGGAGTTGATGGTCTCTGCGCTAACCACTTCTGCAGGAAGGCTGTTCCAGTGGCGAACAACTCTATTCGAGAAATAACTCCTGCCGATGTCGGTATTGCATCGCTTTGCTTGAATTGTTTTTCCGTTTTTTCTTGTTCTCAGGTTAGTTTGTAGCGTGAAGAGTTTGGAGTGATCAACGTTGCTGAGCTTGTTCAGGTACTTAAAGACTTGTATCATGTTTCCCCGCAGTCGTCTCTTTTCCAACGTGAAGAGGTTGAGTCGCTCGAGTCGTTCTTCATAGGGTTTCGTCCTCAGTGATGGTATCATCTTCGTGGCGCGGCGCTGTACTCTCTCAAGTAATTCAATGTCTTTCCTGTAATTAGGAGACCAGAATTGCACGGCGTATTCCAGGTGGGGCCTTACCAGCGAATTGTACAAGGAGGAGGAGGAGGAGGAGGAGGAGGTAAACGAGGTAGCCGTCAGTTCAAGGAGATGAGGTGATGGATAGGAGGAGGAGCAGGAGGAGGAGGAGGAGGAGGTAAACGAGGTAGCCGTCAGTTCAAGGAGATGAGGTGATGGATAGAAGGAGGAGGAGGAGGAGGAGGAGGAGGAGGAGGTAAACGAGGTAGCCGTCAGTTCAAGGAGATGAGGTGATGGAGAGGAGGAGGAGGAGGAGGAGGAGGAGGTAAACGAGGTAGCCGTCAGTTCAAGGAGATGAGGGGATGGATAGGAGGAGGAGGAGGAGGAGGAGGAGGAGGAGGAGGTAAACGAGGTAGCCGTCAGTTCAAGGAGATGAGGTGATGGAGAGGAGGAGGAGGAGGTAAACGAGGTAGCCGTCAGTTCAAGGAGATGAGGTGATGGAGAGGAGGAGGAGGAGGAGGAGGTAAGGCAGTGGTTGTTTACAGTGTCATTAGCGCCTCTGACGGATGGCGGCGACCCCTCCCTTCACCTCCACCTCCACTCCATCTCCACTCCCTAAAGAAGATCTAGAAATAATCCACCTCCACCTCCAGTCCTCCTCACCACGTACATTCGCTGGTAAGGGACAGAGGAAGGACAAGATAACATTTTTTAAAGCAAGGCGGGGAAGCAGCTCAAGGGCAAAATAAATCGGAACGTTACATTTGGATATTACCGGGAACGTTTACCCAGTCACAGCAAACGTTTATCCAATAGGAGCAAACGTTTATCCAGTAGGTAGGCGGTGGCTGAAGTGGTAGCGTGCTGGGCCCACATTCACCACGTGATGGACGACACGAGTTCGAATCCCCACGCTACCACCTCGGATTTTTCAGTCACCGCCGAGTGGCTTAAAAAAACTACCCACATGCTGTCCTGAAGACCACCCATCACCCCGGACGCAATAGGCGGAGACGTAAAAAAAAATGCACCCTCTGTCGCGTTTGGAAAGTTATACTCTTTTTATTATTATGAGAAAGATCACTAAGAAGAAATGTGAAAAATAATATATGTAGTTGCCCTAACATGCTGCTCCGCTCCCCCCCCCGAACAAAAATCCACACACACACACACACACACACACACACACACACACACTGACAGATACACTAGTTTTCGTTCGTCGCCTCGCCAAGTGTTCGCCGCACGCCGGTTACGAACAAACTTGCTAGGTTATCTCATGCCAGGAATACGGGGCACGGGGCGGGGCGGGGCGGGGCGAGGCGGGGCGGGGGAGGTGCGTCCCCGTGGCGGCCCCTCGACCACCACAACACATGATAACAAACGACAAAAATGAACGAGCACCGGGAGAGGCGGGAGGAAAGGAGCGGGAACGTCAGGCCCGGCACCCTCCTCGCCGCCGCCCGCCGCGTGTCACCCCTAAGATGGCCTCGCCCCCGACTGCCTTCACGGAGGGAGGGAGAGAGACAGTGTGGGAGAGGGTGACAGGAGCGACTTGTATGGGCGAGGAGAAGGAGGGAGACCTGGACGCATGGAAGGAGGGGGACAGACGGTGTGGATAGAGCAGGGCGAAGAGATGACATGAAATATAAAAGAAAGAAGGGTGGAGGGAGGTGGACGTGGATGAATGCATGGGGGATATCACGTAACTAAAAAAAAAACGGAAGAAGGGAGAGAGAGGTGGATTGATGTAGGGAGGAGGGACATGGGTGGCTAGATGGGCGGAGGAGTGTGTGGACCTTGTGTGGAGCAGCCCTTTCCTTACCCTGCGCCGCCCCGTCCCCCACACACCAGCCTGTGCTCTGCGTCACGACGCCAACCTGCGCACAGGACAAAGAGACGCTGTAGTAGAGGAACAACGCACACAGGCTCACCCCACAGCACCCCACCCCGCCCACCCCCCGCCCACCCCGAAATGATTATTGCCCCCACCCTCCCCTCCCCAATCCACCCATCTGGCCTACCCACCCAGTTTACCTCCACCCCACCCATCTAACCACCGTCCAACCACTACTCATCAAAATGCCCGTCTCCACACCCCTGCTCACCCAAAATGCCCTCTCCAATGCATCCACCCCCACTGCACCTCACCCACCCCTGTCCACCTACCCCCAACCATTTTTTATCCACTCCAACATGCTTCCAACCCACTCAACCCAACCTTTAAATCCCTCCACCCCACCTATCCATCCGCCCGCCGTGTTCCTCCTTCTCCTCCTCCTAATCGTCATCATTATTATTATGATAATTTTCTTCTTTTTCTTAACTTTTGTCTTTTTCTTCTTCTATTTCTATTTTTTCTCTTCTTATTCATGTTATCCTTCATCTGTTTTACATCATCATCTGTTTTTCTTCTTCATCTTCTCTTTCTTCTTTTTTCTTTTTCCTCATCATAATCTTCGTCTTCCCCTTCGTCTTGCCGGGTCTCCGTCGCGTGGTCTTGCTGTGTTTTCTCGTCGCCGCGGGAGAGCAATCCTTCACGATCAGCTAGGTTAGGCAGTCACCGCGGCGGGGCACTTCAATGGCACACTGTTTTAATGATTATTTGTCCTCACGGTGCGGCGGGGGGACTTACTGACTGAGTGACTGACTGATTCACTCACTCACTCCCCGATACACTCACTCACTCATTGACTCCCTGATTGACTAGCTGATACACTGATTGGTTGACTGAATGACTGATTGGATAACTGAAGGACTAACCGGATGACTAATCGACCAACTGACTGATTAAGTGATTGACTACCTGACAAGCTGACTGGCTTTAACTGATTGATGAATGACTGTACCTACTGGTTGGCTGACTGACTAGCTAACTGACTAACTACCTGGCAGACTTACTGACTGCCTGACTAATGATGGACGGTTTTGTTGTTGTTATTGTTGGCGTTGATGATGTTGATCGAGGTACTGGTGGTGGTGGTGGTGGTGAGGGTGGTGTTGTTGTTGTTGTTGGTCGTGGTGGTGGTGGAGGTGAACCGTCTGCTAACCAAAGCAAACAGCCTCGCCTGTGACCCACTGTACGAGACCCAAGAAAATAAATGAACCCGACAAACGATAATTTGACTTCACTGACTCAACGTTCTCTCTCTCTCTCTCTCTCTCTCTCTCTCTCTCTCTCTCTCTCTCTCTCTCTCTCTCTCCTACTACATCACCTGTCTGTGTGTTTTTGTATGTGTGTATGTGTGTGTGTGTGTGTGTGTGTGTGTGTGTGTGTGTGTGTGTGTGTGTGTGTGTGTGTGTGTGTGTGTGTGTGTGTGTGTGTGTGTGTGTGTGTGTGTGTGTGTGTGTGTGTGTGTGTATGTGTGTGTGTTATTCACCACGGCCTGATCACGGGTTGGACTTGCTTTCGGCAGCAGGTTAGTCTAGTGGCAGGGATCGAAAAGCGTGCAATAAGGTCAGTACAAAGTTTTTTTGCTGTTTCCATACCTCTGAGGTGTGCTCTTTAAGAATCCGGTTGATGCCACTCTATCATCCTTGGGCAATCCTCACAATATGCAAATTAAGGCCGCCATTACTGAAAATGTTGGTTTTGTCAATATCTCGGTAACTATACATGATATCAACATAATTTTGGTGTCTACCCCCATGTTTTGAGGGGTAAAGAATCAGATTAAACCATTTCAATATTGTTTATGCCAATATATTGTGCCGACTCAGCATATTAAGGCCGCCATTACTGAAAATGTTGTTTTTGTCAATATCTCGGCAACTATACATGGTAACAACATAATTTTGGTGTCTACCCCCATGTTTTGAGGGGTAAAGGATCAAATTAAACCATTTCAGCATTGATTACACCATACTTTCTGCTAAAGTCAACTTTAATTTTCATGGAGTCGTTACAGAACATACAGCTGGTATAGGTCCACCATTCAGGTAAGATCACAGTTGTCTATACTAACACACCACACCGTCACCTCCATCCATCGTCACCTCCAGACAGACAGACAGACAGACAGACAAAAAAACAGGTGATCTACAACTTATAAACAGCAGGTATAGGTCCATCATCCAGTTAAGATCACAGGTATCTATACTAACACACCACACCGTCCCTCCATCTACACCCCAAAGCCCTTGACCACCACAACATTGATGGCGACTTGACTAGAATGTTAAGTTTTCAACATTCATGGCTTTCTTCGTCACTGTGATTGGCTTATAACACTAAGGGAGCGCCTCAGTCCTCAAGTAAGTCACCATCGACTCCTCTGTTGTGCTCATTCTGGCAGTGTGCGTCCCCGTGACATCCACAAAACATCGTACATCGCAAGTGAGCTGTATAGCATCCACACATTGCAGTCGAACATGGTGTATCAGTAGAACAGCCACACCTAATCATTTCCAGCACTTCCGGTGGAGCAACACTAACGTCTGGTTGCAAAGTAACTGGGTTTAAGCACCTAGCACGCTCGTCACGTTCCCATCCGAACCGGACAGGATCTAATGCTGGAGGTTCTGATTGTAGGGCTGATTACCAAATGGCAGTCTGTATGTGTGCCCGCTTTACGTTCTCTTCGAATGCCTCTTTAGTGGGTGGGAGTGACTTAAGCTCTGGGGCTTTAGTCACATTTTTTCTACCCATCCTTCGCGACCAGACTTCTCCACGGACCTCAGACATGTTCGATGTCGTCATTTTTTCGACCCCGTAGCATGCTGCCATGAATGTTGTCGCTTCGTCAATGACAGCACCTATGTCCTCAGATAATACGCCCAATTTGTTCAGTTGCAAACCACTCTTAAGGACTTTGATGACGGTGCTTTTTCCTACCCCAAAGTACTGAGCAACCGTGTCGCAACCTGAGAGGGCATGGGCGGCTGGTAGTTGTGAAATTATCTGTCGATGTTCATTTACAGTTGCCCCAATGTCTACAGTAATTCGTTCAGCACTTGGTCCTTCCATTGTGAGACGACAGGTCAGGTTCAACTTTGCGTAATAGTGAAGCAGGAAAACGAAAACGTCTGTATCCTCACTGACGATGTTGATTCTTTTCGCGCCATTTTCAGCTGCCTTAACCATCTGCTGTATGATTATAACATCTGCTTCTTCATGGCAAGTCATGAGATCTTCCCTGTGGAAGACAATGCCGTCCTGAATTACAATTGGTACAGAGGCGGCAGAGGTAATGACCAGACTGTGTTCATTCGGCTCGTCTTGTGCTTGCTGGATCAAACTCTGACATATCAGATCTATTACCTGTACCTTATTCTCAGTTACTGTAAGGACAACCTTTTGGGGTGGCAATGGAGTATGTAACTGCAGTTTGTGTCGTCGGCTCGCTTCGTTACCAGCTCGAGCTGCCCGCGTTCCACTTTTAATGCTAAAGTCGAAGTAACGATCAAAGATCAAGTAGGTGTCCTGGCTTGCCACCCTTTTCATCACATTCCTCGTGAAGCCTTTGACAAAATCTGCCACAGTCCCTTGATTAGGCCAGCTTATAACCCAGAGGATAGCGCAGCCATCCAGTATTTCCACCTCTGATTTTTCATCAACCAAACGCTGGGACACGGTCACCTGTAGCTTCTTCTTCAGCGTCGATTTCGTAGTTGCTATTCTCATTTTGCCTTCGTCATCAAACATGGAGGTAGGCACGGGTGACAGTTCATGTGCAAGGACAGTCTTGATATCGATTCCTCGAGACTGTTGCAACCCTAGTACCCGCGAGTAGATGAGATTCGTGTCGTACAAATTCTTATTCCCAACTTTTACTGCCTTTCTCTTCACTGCCATGGTCACCACCAACTTGGATAAGGACGCATTGAAACCACTAGGCCAGCTCTTTTCGAATGACACAAGCTGACCATTCCCAATGTCCACTGCGTCATGTGCGTTGACTGTTTCAGGTGCAATCCGACCAGTAACGACATTGATCAAACTAGCGGGATGATCAGTTGGATCCAAGGGATCGATGCAAGAGAGAAGTTTATCTCGTATCTTGTCCCTGTCCTTTGCGTCCGAAGTGATGCGTGATGGCTTTTCTTCTTTATGACTTGTCACCTCCTTCTCTCCACTGTCATCCGACATGTCCGCGACATCTTGAACGATCATGCTGCAGGTGTGCATGCTGTATGCCCATCGTTTTAGGATATCTGGCTTCAGGGTTATGCCTATGATTCCATTTGGACCATGCCCGTAACGCATGAAGGTTGTCTCGATCCACATATCCGACCAGATCCCGTTCCAAAGTCCCGGCTTGTGACGCATGGTATGTTCGCCTCTCATGAAGCTCTGAAGCACTTCAGGTGGGAGACGCTCCATTGTCCGGAGGTAGTACAACCCGTATCTCGCGTAGTTGAAGTGAGCAGATGCAAAAAAGTATGGCATCATTTGCTTTACTGCCCAGAGGTGGAGTGGCCAATCTGCTTCCCGTTCCGCCCGAACGAAGACCATCATGATGAAGACAGGTTTGATCAGGTTCTGAACCCAGAGACGAGTTGTGACGCTCTTCAAGGAGATGTTTTCAAGAGCTCCAAGCATCTCCTCATGACTTTTGCATCCTTTCAGATGTGCACGCAATAATTCTTCTGTCACCAACCGAAGGGCTCGAAAGTTCTGTGGGAACTTTTTCCCTGACAGCATGTGTGCCACACCTCCGAAACACGATTTCATGATATCCTCTAGTCCACTGTCAGCCATAAGTACGCCAACACAGCCGATAAAACTCATGAGCATGTGCATGCCCCCGAGCCTTGGTATAAAATCCGAGAATCTCTCTGGGTAAACCCATTTCACATTGACTGCAACTCGGTAGAGCTGCTGATCATTTGTCAGAATAGTAATGGCCTGTCCACACTCCTTCGTTAGTCGTTGGGCGTCCGACATGGCTGTGAGCATGGTATCCGGGTGGGCTGGATTCATATCAATCAATGGCAGGTACACGCTCTTCGTCGCTGGTTTCACACTCTGTCCTTGCTCTCTACACAACTTTGTGTTGAAGCCACCGAGCTCGATAGGGTTCGCGCTTTTAGCAACACACTTAAAGAACTCGAAGTCTAAATGGTGGGCCCTTTCCAAAGCAATGACTTGGTGCGCCAGTACTCGTAGTGGTAAGACTGAACGATTCACTTCACTTGAAGGCATGTCCGGCTTCTTAGGACCATAGTATCTGTGGACGGGGATATCTTCGATAACCTGTTCTTTCATCTCCTTTCTAATGCGGCGAAAGGTCTGGCTATTGGGTTCATCCTTACCATGCTTATCTACAAATGTTAGTAGCATTGCGAGAGAGTGCGTGGAGAGAAGCCCATTCTGTGATGAAATCTGTGCATCGAAATTATCAGAGACAAACTGAACAAGACCGTCTTCAGCATGGACATGTCCTCTTAACGATGCATTGTTTACTGCCGCTGCTACTGCCGATGTTTTGAACCTAAGAACTTCATCATAGCTGCAAGATACAAGGAAGTCATAAAATTGTTCGATCAACCCCTTCCGGTTCAAGACAACACCAAGCGCAATCTGGAGGGGTGTAAACCTACCACTTATGACATTAGTCACAATGTTTGCAATGAGAGCAGCTGGTAAGGTGTGGTCCAACTTTTTAGAAAGCTTTGATAGCAAGGACAACAAAGTGGAACTGGCACAGTCAAGGGCAATGTTCATATCAACTCTTGCATGATAGTTCTTGTCATCAACTAATGATTCCTTTACTTCACGGAGAATCTGGTGAGCTACCTTTTCTAGTCCAATTTCAACATCATCGTCATCACCACTGGGCACTAGTCTCAACAAACTTGATGCTTTACTTCGAAACACAAGCAGACTAGCAACACCTGTGCCACTCAGCACAAGAAGGTCCGAACCAAAGTATTCTAACAACTTACAGACCAAGGTTCGGCGGGTAATGTCTCTTCCACCATTGGTCTTGTATAGGTTGAATAATTCGACGGAATTCCACACTCGCGATGATTCTGCTCTCACTGCACTGACTGTCGTTTCAAATGCCACATCGACCTCCTCTTGGCTACTACTACCAGCTGCTGCTGAAGCTGCCTTCACTGAGCGAGGTGAACAAAACTTCTTGTAACAGTCTGCGTGATATCTAGCATCAGCTGCATGCAGATCACTCACTGGCCCAGCCAAACGTATTTCTACCTCGCGGCCCCAGTCGTCGTGACGAGATCTACACACATCTAGAAGGGTATCCTTAAAAGTTTTTCTCTCCTCACCACGGACAGCTGTCCTACAAAGAACAACCCTGCGCCAGCGATCTGGATGCTTAGGATCAATGTCAAGACATTCCTCACCACAGAAAAGGCAATGTTGTCTGAAGCTGAAGTATGGTGATCCAGAGCGACGCAGATGTTTTGCTGCAGATGGCTCCTCAGAACTCTTTGATAAACTCAATTTATTCAAGTGTCTCTTGATATGAGATTTGGACGTGTATGTTGACACAGCACGTTTAAATGTTTGTCTGCCAACAGTCTAGTTTCAAGATCCTCATGAAGATGATCCGATCTCTGTTTACTTGATTTGATGATAGTCTGTATCCTGTCAGTTCCTGCGACACGAAGTTCCTTTTTTCTTCTATCTTCTTTACAAAAGATGCAACACCCTTCCATCTTTTCAGCGGTCTACCTGGAAGAAAAAAATTTATTGGTGTAATCAATACTGTAGTGGTTTAATCTGATTCTTTACCTCTCAAAACATGGGGGGTAGACACCAAAAATATGTTGTTACCATGTATAGTTACCGAGATATTGACAAAACCAACATTTTCAGTAATGGCGGCCTCAATATGCTGAGTCGGCACAATATATTGGCATAAACAATATTGAAATGGTTTAATCTGATTCTTTACCCCTCAAAACATGGGGGTAGACACCAAAATTATGTTGATATCATGTATAGTTACCGAGATATTGACAAAACCAACATTTTCAGTAATGGCGGCCTTAATTTGCATATTGTGAGGATTGCCCAAGGATGATAGAGTGGCATCAACCGGATTCTTAAAGAGCACACCTCAGAGGTATGGAAACAGCAAAAATACTTTGTACTGACCTTATTGCAAGGTTCACCAAAAATCTGGGGTTTGGCAACCGGACTAGTACCCTCCCGACGTGAGCAAGTGTTCATTATAGTCGATCTCTGGGTACTGCCAGGACCTCGCACACCACACACCCCATCCCCCTTGCTTAAAGGGTAGCAGTAACCACTCCTAGTCAACCGAGAGAATCCGGCCTGAGCGGGGCTCAAACCGCCGCCTGTCTAGCCGTGAACCATCGCAGCACAGCGCTCTACCGACTGAGCCACCGGAGTGTGTGTGTGTGTGTGTGTGTGTGTGTGTGTGTGTGTGTGTGTGTGTGTGTGTGTGTGTGTGTGTGTGTGTGTGATAAACAGGTAAGTAAATAGGCAGAGTTTTGTGCTTTAAGTTTCAAATAAACAAATAAATAAACACGAATAAATAAATGATTAACTGAACATAAATAAGTCCAAGCATCACATAAAGCAAGCTCCTTCAAAACTCGGACTCGGCAAGGTTGTGTCGCCTAAGAAATGAGATGATGATGATGATGATGATGATGATTATGATGACGATGATGATGATGATGATGGTGGTGATGATAACGATGATGATGATGAAAGGAAATGGCGGGAGATTGCAATATATGTTAACTGAGACCACGCGACAGACAAAACATTACAGCGACAACCACGTAACAATCTTATCTAATAACCAACACAGGGCAAAGTGAAGACTAACAACTTTCTTCGTGGCTACCATTTCAAAGCGTGCCCAAGTACCATCCACACGCACCTGCCCTGGCTGACCGTTAGGCTGGCGTCACACTGGGCGATTTCGCCGTGCGGCAAAACCGCTGGGTGGAGAAGGGCGGCGGCGCTGTCTAAGCAGTACCATGTCACGCTTTGGAAGTTTGGAAGGACCATAGTGTCAGACATAATTTAATTCACGACTCACAGCATTGGTTTATTAAATGAAAGTTGTGCCTCACTAATCTTTTATCCATTTATAATAGAGTATACGAGGTAGCTGGCAATGATGAGAGGAATGATGTAGTTTATCTTGATTTTAGTAGGCCTTCGATAAGGTACCTCACCAGAGATTGTTAAATAAAGTCAGGGCTCATTGAATAAGAAGGAAGGTATTTGATTGGATTAAGGCGTGGATTAGCGACAGGAAACAGAGGGTTACCATTACCCGTAAAAAATCCGAATGGGGTAATGTTACCAGTGGGGTTCCTCAAGGTTCAGTTTTAGGCCCGCTTCTATTCATTATCTACATCAATGACATAGACAATGGGATAACTAGTGACATAGGTAAATTTGCAGCTGACACCAAAATAGGACGCGCTATTAGGACAGGGGAGGATGCTAGAGCACTGCAGGAGGATCTCAACAAACTGTCAGCTTGGTCAGAGAAATGGCAGATGAATTTTAACATCACCAAGTGTAGCGTACTTAGTGTAGGAACACCCAACACATTACACGGGTATAGTTTAGAGACCACAGCGATAGGCAGGTCTGAGTGTGAAAAGGATGTGGGAGTGTTAGTGAACTCTAACCTAAAACTATGGAAGCAATGTATTAGTGCGAGGAATATGGCTAACAGGTATTAGGCTTTACTAACATAACGGTAACCAATAGCAGTGCAGAGGTCATCCTCAGACTCTATTTAGCGTTAGTTAGGCCACACTTAGATTATGCTGTCCAGTTTTGGTGCCCACACTACAGAATGGACATCAACTTGCTAGAATCAGTTCAGAGGAGGATGACCAAGATGATTCAGGGGCTGAGGAACCTCCCATACCAAAATAGGCTGAAACATCTAAACTTACATTCACTAGAAAGCCGAAGAGTGCGGGGAGATCTGATAGAAGTATTCAAATAGGTCAAGGGCTACAACAAGGCGATATAAGTAAAGTACTGAGAATTAGCCAGCAGGATAAAACACGCAGTAATGGATTTAAACTAGAAAGGTATAGATTTAGGAGATATATAGGCAAGCATTGGTTTAGTAATAAGGTGGTGGGGGAATTGAATAGATTCAGCAATCACATAGTGCAGGGACGATAGCTTGTTTTAAGAGTAGACTGGACAGCTACATGGACGAGGATGACAGGTGGCAGTGAGGTGTGGGTGCAGTAAGGAGACAGGGTACTGGAGCGTACGCCCGTACCGAAGGTAAATGAGGATCAAGCCTCTATCTGTAACCCCTGAAACTACACCTCACCCATCGTGAGTAGTGGGGGAGATTCTGGAGCTGCCCTGTATAGGTCACTCGGCCTCTTGCAGTTTCCCAATGTTCTTATGCTCTTATGTTTCGTCGCGCGGCAGCGCTAGGTCCCTGTCACACATTCACGACAATGACTCCCGGCGCTTTCCCCACTCAGACCACGCCTCCCACCGTCGGGCCGCACGCAGACAGTTTTGGAAATTTAAAAACAATCGAGGCCCTCCCTGACATCCGTCACCCGTTGCGAATAAGCTACGGCCGTCGGATGTCCATCTCAACAACGTCGTTTCGACATCGGCTATGGTTGGCACTCAAGGGGATGTACTTAACGATGGTCGTTACGTACGTCTAGCAGCGCGACATTCCAAAACTGTCAGCGCGTGGTCTGATGTCGGAAGGGCGCCGGGAGTCATTGTCGTGAATGTGTGACTGGGACTAAACCTCAAGGTTGTGTGTGTCCCTGAGGCAGAAGGATTACTTAAAGAGCCCACATGTCTGAGAAATTTGGCTCGCCCATTTCATGCTGAGAGGGAAACTAGTGAAAAGTTTGAGAAGTTTTATGAGAATAGGGGGTGTTTGTGAGCTCTGATCTCAGTTCAAGGGCACAGTGCATTCAAGCTAAAAATCGAGCACACGGGGTACAGGGTTTTATCTCAAGGAGCGTAAGCAGGTGCCGAAGTCTTCCTCAAACCATATTTAGCATTAGTTAGACCTCATCTTGATTATGCGGCTCAGTTCTGGTCACCTTACTATAGAATGGATATAAAAATGCTAGAATCGGTAAAGAGAAGGATGACTAAGATGATTCAAGGGTTACGAAACTTTCCATACGAGTAAAGACTCACACAGTTAAACTTGCATTCTCTAGAAAAGCGAAGGGTGCGTGGAGACATGATCGAGGTTTATAAATGGACAAAGGGCTGTAATATGGGGGGTACTAAAAAGGTTATGGTTTTTTTTATGTTGCGGCCTATTGCACCGGTAGGCTTCTTCCCGGTGGGGCCTGATGGTCGGCCCAAGTCTTCTTCGCGGTGGGGCTTGATGGTCGGCCCAGCCCGTTCTGACGCAGGCGAGTGTTTATAGTGGCGCCATCTTGTATTGGCTCATGCTGCCCCCCGGAACTCGTTCTTGATTCGCTTGGACGGCTTCCTCTAGAGTCCGGCTTGCTGGGTGGTCTTCAGGACAGCATGTGGGTAGTTTTAAGCCACTCGGTGGTGACTGAAAAATCCGAGGTGGTAGCGTGGGGATTCGAACCAGTTAGGCCACCGCCTAAAACCGCCTATGTTGGTAAGATAACCGGGTAGGACACGTAGTAATGAGTTTAAACTCGATAAATTCAGATTTAACAAGAAACTAGGCCAAAAATGATTTACTAAAAGAATGGTAAATGAATGGAACAGGCTGAGGAGTCATGTGGTGAGTCCCAGTACAAATGTTGCATTAATAAATATATTAGATAAATTCATAGACAGTGATAAGTTTGGGTTAGATTCACGGGAGCTAAGGTTCAAAGGGGCTGCCTTGTACAGGCCTACCAGCCTCTTGCAGACTCCTACGTTCTGATGTTCTTATGATATTAATTACCGAATGGCTGCAAGCTCTAAGGCCTCACATCTCCAAACAAAACACACAGTTCAGAAGGGCAAAATGTGCCGAGGAAAGACTGACAATTACACTAATTGAATAAACAAATCAACGTCAAACATGGTGGTCGACCGCGCGGCAGAACCGTCCAGTGTGACCACGTGCATTGAACTGTGTGGTCACTGTGTTGTGTCCTCAATCGCGGCGGTAAGCGGTAGCGCGACAGGGCGGTTCTGCCGCAGCCTGCTGCGGCGGTGGGCGGCAAAACCGCCCTGTGTGACACCTCCAATTGGTTTGTGTGTGCGGCGAGACCGAGCGGCAAAACCGCCTAGTGTGACACCGGCCTTAGTCGTTAAATGCAACAACAACACTTTACCTTATAAACGGGGAAGAGCTGCAAACAGCCTAGCCTACGACAAGATCCTTTCCATCACGGGCACTCCACAGCGTATTGGACGATGACTGATAAGCACACACAACACGGCCAGCGACAAGGGCAGGTCTCGTCTCCCTCGCTCCTTAGGTCACTAAAGAGCCGGCGAGGGATCATACGCAATCACCCTCCCCCAAGGGTAGCTATTACACTGACTTGAGACGACTGGGCTCAGGGGAGACTTTTGGGCCGAGGAGCGACGAGCGCCGACTCGAAAGGTGGTGGTGGTGCTGCCCGCTGCCCAGAGTGTCTTACGGCATCTCTCTCTCTCTCTCTCTCTCTCTCTCTCTCTCTCTCTCTCTCTCTCTCTCTCTCTCTCGTGGTAGATGTGGGGGGCGTAGGCAGCTTCTTTGCTCTGACTACTGGGTAGACCTAGTAATAGGTGCCGAGAAAAGTGGCAACAGGAGGCAGAGGAAATTACGGAGGCAGTGGGAGTACGGGGTAAAACTAGCGATAGCTGGAAAGGAGAGGAAAACAATATGAGGCAGAGGAAATTACGGAGGCAGTGGGAGTACGGGGTAAAACTAGCGATAGCTGGAAAGGAGAGAAAAACAATATGAGGCAGAGGAAATTACGGAGGCAGTGGGAGTACGGGGTAAAACTAGCGATAGCTGGAAAGGAGAGAAAAACAATATGAGGCAGAGGAAATTACGGAGGCAGTGGGAGTACGGGGTAAAACTAGCGATAGCTGGAAAGGAGAGAAAAACAATATGAGGCAGAGGAAATTACGGAGGCAGTGGGAGTACGGGGTAAAACTAGCGATAGCTGGAAAGGAGAGAAAAACAAAATGAGGCAGAGGAAATTAAGGAAGATGACATAAGTGGGTCAGCACAGACGAGAATAAAAGAGCATAACATCGATATAGGAAATTACATAATTAAATACAGACTTTTAAATAAAAGTTAGCTGGTTGGGATGAAGGCTGCAGGCACGTAGGCTACACACGATCAGTACATTACCCCGGAAAGAAAGGATGAAAAAGACTGAAGAACCTTGAAGAGAAAGATATGATCCAAAGAATAAAACTGAAAATAGAGGGTAGAGGAGCTCAAAAGGTAGATCAGTTATAGAAGAATACTGGAGTAAGATGACTGGAGTAGACAGACACAGAGGAAGAAGGAATGGAGAACATGATGACACACGGTGCATGGGAAATGGAGAGAAACAGAGCTGGGGGAGGGTGATAGTGTGGTGAAAGTACTGGAAAAATGGGAAGGATGCAGGCCAGGAACAGATGGAATCACTGGAAAAGAATGATTACATGGAAGTGACTGCCAGGCATGTTATAACAGTGTTATATAGAGGAAAGGGAGATTACCACAGGCCTGGAACAGGGGTAAGAAGCCTAATAATGATACACTTTGGAGGAGGAAATAATAAAGAAGACACTAAACACTAGTAGACCCGCAAGTCATGAATAACCTGGAACAGGTTTTGGGGAATGATTAATAATGAGTTAATAAAGACAAATAAACGTGATACTGGGAGAGGGGCCAAGCTGGGTGCGGGAGGTGGAGGAGGAATGGATCCCAACATGAGGCAACCTTAACATATAAATACACATTTATGGCATAAACAGTTGTGTGTATGTGCATGAAGGTGCAGGTGTAGAGGGGTGTGGAAATGTGTGGCTGTGGTGAATGGGTATCTGTGTTATCTGTTTGCTTATGACTGTGTTTATGCTTGGCATATATAGGTGCATTTGTGTGTATGTGTGTTAGCATGCATGCGTGTGATTATGGAGGTAAGTGTATGTGTATATGAATATGTATGTATGTGTACATGTCAGGGTTGGCGGTTTAAACCAAATGGTTTAAAGTGTGGTTTAAACCAATAAAAAACACTGGTTTAAACCAACTAATAACACCATTTTTTTCTTTTGTGTGTATCTTTGTTAGTTTAATCAGTATTGTGTTTTTAACTATATGTAAGATTTTAATTATGTACAGCAGGGTTGGCGGTTTAAACCAGGGGTGTCACACTCAAAACCCTTGGAGGGCCAATTCATGCTCTGAAGTGCCGTCATGGGGACCAACAAGGGTAGAAAATACATTGACAAGATTGAAGAAATCGTGATACCGCGGGCCATTTATGACTATCCCGCGGGCCATGAGTTTGACACCCCTGGTTCAAACGAAAAAAACATCAATAAAACTAGTGTTTTTTTTTTTTTTTGTATCCCTGTAGTTTTCATCAGGTATTATGGTTTTGATTATATGTGGTTTTTAAATCTATAACATTGCACAGCCATTTTACTAACACCAGCATGATATTATCAGTTGGTAAACTCAAATATCTATTCAAATGCAGTAACTTCAAAGAAACTGAAAACATAATTTTGGTACATTATATCTAAATAAATAAATAAATAAATATATTTGCCACTTCACACTGTCGTCTGTGGACTGAAAAGTGTACATACGTACAGTGTGTGTATGCTAAGGCGGCCATTGTTGTTCTGAGTCACAGGGTTGGAGAAAAACCCGGGTTTAAAAAAAAAGGGTTGTTTTGTTTCGGGGGGCTTTATTTTTGGGGGTGTTAGTTTTTTGTTTATTCTTCGTATTTATATATTAAATCAATTTAAATAATAAATTAAAAAGTAGTGAAGGGTAAAACAAGATGTGTGAAGTGTTATCTGAAGGACAGACACTTGTTTAGGTGTTGCTCCTTTTTGGCAGGTTGGTCCCTTTGTGGCTACTGCCTCTACTGATATAGTAGTTTCAAAATGATGTGTCGATTTCAGTAAAACAATTATCACAAACTGTGTGGCATTGGAAACTATAAGATTGAGCCCTGATTTATTCTTAGTGGAAAAGGTTGATGAAATAGAAAACACTAGTTTTTCATGTGTACGAAGTGGTGTTGTGCGAAACGATTTGCTATAGCGGCGAGGTATAGTCACGTTGTAAGATGGCCTCAATTTATGTGCGATTTGTGGCGTGACTGTGTGATATGGCTGGGTGTAATGTGGAGTATCCGAGTATGGTTTGGCTTGTGTCGTAGCGTGGTGGCTGAGTGATGATGTGTCAGGTGTGTCTAAGCAAAAACTAGAACACAAATAAGATACAGAAAAAAAAAACTTTGATGTTATTTGTATTTTTTTGGAAGATCTTTATGGATTTTCCATTTCATTTCATGTAGATATATGGACCTTATTTATCAATAGGAAATAAAACTAAATTTTATGTAAAATATTTTAACACTTACTGTTTTTTTTTTTTTCTGGGGGGGAAGGGTGTTTTTTTTTTAATGCCAACCCTGATGAGTCATCATAACAGCGCCCCTAATTCCCAGGAGCGCGATGCAGCGGCAGTATGCGGTGCAGGATATAGCCAAGAAAGCTTCTCTCTCTCTCTCTCTCTCTCTCTCTCTCTCTCTCTCTCTCTCTCTCTCTCTCTCTCTCTCTCTCTCTCTTACAATTGTTTTTAGCATGCAAGTGGAAAATTAGAGGAGGTCTTTCATGTTTTATTACTCTTTAACATTGCAATTCAAAAGCATGTGAGAGAAGCTGCATTTTGCCTCTTTTACAAATTGTATGAAGATCAAATGAATATATTGTTAAGGGGTTTCCTTCTTTCTACCCTATCACGGAAAAAAAAGAGGAGTAGTGAGGTTAACAACTAAAAGAACACATCGGGAAAGAATCACGGGTTCGTGTAGGTGTAGAGGTTGTATGTGTGTGGGTTTGTGGGTGTGTGTGGCAGGAGTTGGCCGCCAAACCTGTGGGCACAACAGTTGGGTGAGCGGGCGAGTGATCTATTTAACTTAATAGGATCAGAAATGCATTTACATGATAATTAAGACACAGGTTAGTTAAAGGGGAGACGATAATTAACACTGGGGAGCACGTAGGGGGAAAAAATGGGGGGATGAGGGAGAGTCACGCATGTACCTGTGGGCACAACAGTTGGGTGAGAGGGCAAGTGATGCCCGGGAAAAGCCACCCCGAGTTTTTATACTCGCCTGCGACGAGAGCGGCGTCCCGTAAGAGCGGGAAAAGGGGGGGGCAAGTAGTACATATGGGTTATGATCTCTTAACTTGCAAGGTGACGAAATTTACTTTTGGAGCTGCGAAAAAAATCTATGTAAGGTGGATGACTTTATCAGATAGGACATTTACAAACAAGGTGGCTGGCAACTGCTTCGAGGGACGGCTGACGCTGAATTCTGGCGGGACAGTGGCGTGAAGTATTGCACCACATTGTGTAATTGTAGTCTGAGGGGGGATTTGTTATGTTATACAATACATAGACAACCCAAGCTTTCCGATACATAGTGTTATAGGTTGTGATTAATGATAGCTTCTTATAATTAATCACATACTTATGGTGGCCTTATAATGACTGATAATCACTTATAACTACTTATGATCACTTATAACTACTTGTAATCACTTATACTCACTTATAGATACTTATAATCACTTACAATGACGTACCCTCTGGTCTTTTGTTTTATATCTCTAAGTTTTTCCTCCTCCCTACACATCCCGGCATTACAATGATGGAGTTAGTGTATGTACATTTTGGTCGTAGTAGTGGTGGTGGTGGTGGCGGTGGTGGTGGCAGCAGTAACACGTCAGCGGTGATGGCGGTGTTAGCACGTAAAGGCGAGCGTTACTGCCATCACAACACCTCTTTGGACCTGACAGTATAAAGACCATTTTAGTGTTGGTAAAGCATCCAGACGACCCCCTTCCCCCTCCGCCTCTTCCCCCCTCCCCCCTTCCTCCCATAACACCTGCTTGTCACCTTTCCAGCTTCCAGGACAGAGGGAAGCAAGGGAGGGGGTAAGGGAAAAGGAGAGGGGAGGAGATGAGAGGAGAGGAGGACAGAGGAGAGGGAAAGAAAGAGGCAAGGAAGGACATAAAGAGGAGGTGAAGGAAGAGGATAAAAGTAAGGGAAGGAGAGAGGGAGGGAGGGAGGGAGAGAGGGCAAGGGCAGATTAAGGAGGAGGAAGCAAGCAGCAGCCACATGAGGAGTGACAGTGGCGGTGTCAGTGGTGTCAGGCGTCCTTCACCTCGCAACACACACGAGTCGCAACACTCTGAACGTGGTGACGTTCCCTTAATGTTGCACCGCCACTTGATGTTTCTCTGTTCCCGTTGCCAAGGCAGAATTATTTTCCTATACTCCTGCTCCTCCTCGTCCTCCTCAACTCGTCGTCCTCCTCCTTTCTTCGTCCTCGTCCTTTCTTCGTCTAGTGGTCTAGTGGCGGCGGGATTGAGGTGGTAGTGTTTGGAGCAGTGATAGTGGTGATGATAGCGAAGGAGTGGTAATAAATATGATGAAAGAGATGGTGGTGATGGTGGTGGTGATGGTTAATGGTCTAGTGGCGGCGGTGGGATCGCCTTCCCTCTCAAGACAGGGTTTGTGCCTAAATATCACACCTGAGTGGATGAGGCTAGACAGGTGGTGTTGTGTTCGTCTTAGCAACAAACAAATAAAAGAGTGGGTGTCTGACTTAACACACCTGAGTGGATGAGGTTCGACAGGTGGTGTTGTGTTCTTCTTAGCAACAAACAAATAAAAGAGTGGGTGTCTGACTTAACACACCTGAGTGGATGAGGTTCGACAGGTGGTGTTGTGTTCGTCTTAGCAACAAACAAATAAAAGAGTGGGTGTCTGACTTAACACACCTGAGTGGATGAGGTTAGACGGGTGGGTTGTGTCAATTGAAAAACACAAGCAAAGCAACTGAGTTCCTGAGTTAAAAACTCCTAAATGGTGGATTAGACAGGCAGGGATGTATTCATCTGAGCAACAAACAGGCACAAGAGGCAGGGAGTTATAATTTATTAGCACACCTGTCGGAAAGTTGAACGGGTTAAACTTACGTTCTCAGCCACAAACAAACAAGACAACTGTGACGTTCTGAAAATTGACATTTTTTTTTTATCTGCGACCAATTAGCCTGACATCGATTGTTTGTAATTTAATGGAGACTATCATTCGCGACAATATGGTGAAATTCTTCGAAGAAAATAATATGATAAATAACTCGCAACATGGCTTCCGTAGTAAACGTTCGTGTTTAACTAACTTACTTCATTTTTTTCATTATATTTTTGAAGTGTTCGATGAAAGCAGATCAGTAGATATCATATATCTGGATTTTCAAAAGGCATTTGATAAGGTCCCCCACCAACGATTGCTCAACCAACTACTGGCGCACGGTATTTCGGGTAACATTCACAATTGGCTTGTGGACTGGCTCTCTGAGCGGAAACAGAGAGTAGTTATAAACGATGTTACATCTAACTGGCTCGATGTCAGAAGCGGCGCACCTCAAGGATCAGTGCTTGGCCCCATGCTCTTCTTAATTTATGTTAATGATATCGATGATGGGCTCACTTGCAAAGTATCAAAATTTGCTGATGATACAAAAATTTGCTAGTAAAGTAACTGCGACACTCGACGAAGAAGCTTTACAATCAGATCTAGATCGATTTGCACGTTGGGCCAATCAATGGCAAATGAAATTAAACGTTGACAAATGTAAAGTGTTGCACATCGGAAACAAATAACAATCGCGTTCGGTACGTAATGAATGGCCTACAACTTTCTGCAGTAAGTAAAGAAAAGGATCTTGGAATCACTATATCAAGCGATTTAAAGCCCGGTCAGCATTGTTCAGAGGTAGTTAAAACTCCAAACAAATTGTTTGGCTTTATCGGACGAGTCTTTAATAATAAATCTGAAAAAGTAATTAAAACTGTATAATTCGTTGGTTCGACCCCGTCTAGAGTACTGTGTACAGTTTTGGTCTCACTATTACAGAAAAGACATAGAAAAGAAGAGTAACAAAGATGATTCCTAGGTTGAAAAATTTGTCATATGAACAAAGGCTTAAATAAGTAAATTTATTCAGCCTATCAAATCGAAGAATGCGAGGCGATCTAATAGAAGTGTTTAAAATGTTTAAAGGATTCAGTGATATTAATGCGGAAGATTACTTTACAATTGATCGATCAGATAGAACAAGTAGAAATCAAAATTTGAGAATAAGTGGTAAAAGATTCTCGTTGCACGAAGCTAAACACTTCTTTTTCAATCGAGTTGTTAATGTTTGGAGCTCTCTACCCTGTGATGTCATTGATAGTACAACAGTTACGGCTTTCAAGAATAGATTAGACAAGTATTTTGAATCCAATCAGCAACTAAGATATTACTCATTGTCATAATAACGTTAAGTTTTTTCGAATACTGGTGTCCTTGTCCGCTTTTATCGCCCAGTTAGTGGTAGCAGTAATGGTAGTTCTTTCCTCTTTCCTCTTTCCATGCTGCATGGTTCTTTTTCCTTTCCTGCCAGCTTTGGCTGGAGGGATGGGGGGTGGGGAGGAGCCTTCGCCTTTGCTGTCCTTCATCTTCCACCTTTGATTAGATAGTTAGTGTAGCTTGTCGCAAACAGCCTCGTAAGAACCATCAGGTCTGCTGTTGTTTGTTCTTCATTTTTGTTCTTTGTACACCTTCACCTTCCTACAGGGACAGAGTAGTGCAGTCCAGCCTTTCACTAGCATAGTTAAAACACCTCCAAGTCTCTCTGCAGCACATGACACATTCTGATTCCCTTGCTTCGAAACTCTTTCTGAACAGCGGAACAATCCAATTGGATGTTAACTAAACCACCGATCAATGCGTTCACTAGCCTCTGGCTACCCGCGGGCAGTGGGAAGAGGTAAGAAGCCGACTGTGTGAGAGTCTCCCTCACTCACCGTCTCGACCTCATCCCTACTGATACGTTGAACCCAGCTCTTAGTCACCAAGCTTGTTAGTGTTATATTGATACAATGTTAAGGTTACTTAAAGAGTTGAGTTGACACACACCGTCTCGACCTCACCCCCACAAGTTCCCTAGCATACTGACTGACCTGGTACCTCACTTGTTGTGTGTCACAATGTAGTACGTGAACATCCCCTTTTGTGTGGGCTTATGATCACCCCCTTGGTATCTTAACCCCACACCAATACCTTCCCCCATGCTCATCTTTGTGAACACATATCGATCGCTGGTTGAAGGGAGACATTTTTTTTTGTATAATTCTGCACCATAGAAATTTGACTTGGGAAGTTTTTGATATCTATATCTATATCTATCTATCTACTATATCTATATATTTATATCTATATATCTATATATCTATATCTATATCTATCTATCTATCTATCTATCTATCTATCTATCTATCTATCTATCTATCTATCTATCTATCTATATATATATATATATATATATATATATATATATATATATATATATATATATATATATATATATATATATATATATATATCTATATATATCTATCTATCTCTATATCTATCTATCTATATATCTCTATATATATATATATATATATATATATATATATATATATATATATATATATATATATATATATATATATATCTATCTATCTATCTATCTATCTATCTATCTATCTATATATCTATCTATCTATCTATCTATCTATCTATCTATCTATCTATATATATCTATCTATCTATCTATCTATCTATCTATCTATATATATATATATATATATATATATATATATATCTATATATATATATATATATATATATATATATATATATATATATATTATGAAATTATCCCATATGGGTAGGCCCTTCTGGTGATTGGAATGACGAGTTCTAATCAGTATTGTAGAGTACTTCGGTGAAAGCTCGCTTCCATTACCAACAGAGTGAGTTGTCAATAGCATTGTTAATTAGCTTCAATAAGCTCGCTATCATTACCAACAGAATGATGAAGTGTAAATAATATTGCTACTTAACTTGAATAGGTTCGCTACCATTATACACCAACATAATGTGAATAAACTTTATCATAATTTAACATTGTATTGCGTAACCCTAACAACTATGTAACTCACTTAATAGTAATATATTAAAAACAGAGGATCGAGGCTGAAGGCAACACACTAGCATAGTTATAAGACCTCCAAGCCTCTCTGCAGTACATGAAACCTTAAGATTCCCTAGCACAGAGCTTGAGAGTGTCACCTTCCTACACCTTCGCCTTCCAACAGGGTCAGATCAGTGCATTCCAGCCTTTCACTAGCATGGTTATACCACCTCCAAGACACTCTACAGCACATGACACCTTCTGATTCACTAGCCCTAAGCCAGAGAGTGCCACCTACATACAGGGTCAGATCAGTGCAGTCCAGATTACACTAGCATAGTTATAACACATCCGAGCCTCTCTGAAGCACATTACACCTTCTGATCACCTACCACTGAGCCAGCGAATGCCACATTCCTACACCATCACCTTTCTAAAGTGTCAGATTAGTGCAGTCCAGCCTATCACTAGTATAGTTATAACACCTCCAAGCCTCTCTGCAGCACATGACACCTTTTGATTCCCTATCACAGAGCTTGAGAGTGCCACCTCCCGACGCCTTAACCTCCCTACAGGGTCATATTAGTGCAGTCCAGCCTTTCAGCAGCACAGGAATAACGCCTCCATGCCTCTCTGCAGCACATGACACCTTCTGATTCCCTAGCACGAAGCCAGTGAGTGCCACCTTACTACAGGGTCAGATTAGTGCAGTCCAGCCTTTCACTACCATAGTTATAACACCTACAAGACTTTCTGCAGCACATGACACCTTCTGATTCCCTAGCACTGAGCCAGAGAGTGCCACATTCCTACGCCTTCACCTTCCTACAGGTTCAGAATAGTGCAGTCCAGCCTTTCACTAGCATAGTTATAACACCTCCAAGCCTCTCTGCAGCACATGACATCTTCTGACTCCATAACACTGAGCCAGAGAGTGCCACCCTCCTACAGTTGCGCATTCCAACAGGGTCAAATTAGTGCAGTCCAACCTTTCACTAGCATAGTTATAACACCTCCAAGCCTCTCTGCAGCACAGGACACCTTCTGATTCCCTAACACTAAGCCAGAGAGTGCCACCCTTCTATAGGGTCAGATTAGTGCATTCCAACCGTTCACTAGCATAGTTATAACACCTCAGAGCCTCTATGCAGCACATAACAACTGCTGATTCCTTTGCACTGAGCCAGAAAGTGCAACCTTCCTATAGGGTCAGATTAGTGCAGTCCAACCTTTCACTAGACTAGTTAAAATACCTCCAAGCCTCTCTGCAGCACATGACACCTTTTGATTCCCTAGCACTGAGCCTTACAGTGCCACATTCCTATAGGGTCAGATTAGTGCAGTTCAGCCTTCCACTAGCATAGTTATAACACCTCCAAGTTACTCTATAGCACATGACATCTTCTGATTCCCCTGCACTGAGCCAGAGAGTGAAACCTTCCTATAGCTACACCTTTCTACAGGGTCAGAGTAGTGCAGTCCAGGTTTTCACTAGCATAGTTATAACACCTCCAATCCTTTATGCAGCACATGGCACCTTCTGATTCCCTATCACTGAGCTTGAAAGTTACACCTTCATACACCTTCACCTTCCTACGGGGTCAGATTAGTGCAGTCCAGCCTTTCACTAGCATAATTATAACATCTGCAAACCTCTCTGCAGCACATGACACCTTCTGATTCCCTATCACTGAGCTTGAGAGTTACACCTTCCTACACCTTCACCTTCCAACAGGGTCAGATTAGTCCAGTCCAGGCTATTAGTACCATTGTTAAAACTCTTCCAAGCCTCTCTGCAGCACATGACACCTTCTAATTCCCTAGCACATAGCTTGAGAGTGCCACCTTCTTACACCTTCCCCTTCCAAAAGGGTCAGATTAGTTTAGTTCAACCTTTCACTAACATACTTATAATACATCCAAGCCTCTAGGCAGTACATGACACCTTCTGATTCCCTAGCACTGAGACAGAGTATGCCACCTTTCTACAGAGTCAGATTACTGCAGTCCAGCCTTTCACCAGCATAGGTATAACACCTCCAAACCTCTTTGCTGCAAATGACACCTTCTGATTCCCTAGCACTGAGCTTGAGAGTGCCAACTTCCTACACTTTCACCTTCCTACAGGGACAAATTAGTGCAGTCCAGCCTTTCACTAGCATAGTTGTAACACCTCCAAGCTCCTCTGCAGCACAAGACACCTTCTGATTTCCCAGCACAGATGCAGAGTGCCACCTTCTAACACCTTCACCTTCTTTAAGGGTCAGATTAGTTCAGTCTAGCCTTTCACTAACATAGTTATTACACCTCCAGGCCTTTCTGCAGCACATGACACCTCCTGATTCCCTAGCCTTGACCTTGAGAGTGGTGCCTTCCTGCAGGATCAGATTTGTGCAGTCCAGCATTTTACTAGCATAGTTATAAGATCTCTAAGCTTCTCTGAAGCACATGAAAACCTTCTGATTCCTTAGAATTGAGCCAGAGAGTGCCACCCTCTTAAACCTTCACCTTCCTACAGGGTCTGATTAGTGCAGTCCAGCTTCTGAGTAGCATTGTTATAACACCTCCAAGCCTTTCTGCAGCACTAGGCAGCTTCAGACTCTCTAGCACTGAGCCAGAGAGTGCCACCTTCCTACATTGTCAAATTACTGCTGTCCAGCCAGTAGTTATAACACCTCCAATCCTCTCCGCAGCACATGACACATTCTGATTCTGTAGCACATAGCTTGAGTGTGCCACCTGCCTACAGGGTCAGATTAGTGCAGTCCAGCCTTTCACTAGCATAGTTATAACACCTCCAAGCATCTCTGCAGAACATGACACCCTCTGATTTTCTAGGACTGAGCCGGTGAGTGCCACATTCCTACACCTTCACCTCCCTACATAATCAGGTTACTGGAGTCCAGCATTTCACTAGCATAGTTTTAACATCCCCAAGCCTCTCTGCAGCACATGACACCTTCTGATTCCCTAACACATAACCAGAGAGTGCCACCTTCCTACACCTACACCTTCCTACAGAGTCAGATTAGTGCAGTCCTGCCTTTCACTAGCATCGTTATAACACCTCCAAGCCTCTCTGCAGCACACGACACCTTCTGATTCCCTAGCACTGACCTTGAGAGTGCCATCTTCCTACACCTTCTCCTTCCTACAGGGTCAGATTAGTGCGGTCCTGCCTTTCACTAGCATCGTTATAACACCTCCAAGCCCCTCTGCAGCACATGGCACCTTCTGATTCCTTAGCACTGAGCCAGAGAGTGCCACCTTCTTACAGGTTAGATTAGTGTTGTCCAGCCTTTCACTATCATATTTATATCACTTCCAAGCCTCTCTGCAGCACATGACACCTTCTGATTCCCTAACCCTGTGCCAGAGAGTGCCACTTTCCTAAACTTTCAGCTTTTTACAGGGTCAGATTAGTTCAGTCAAGCCTCTCATTAGCATGTTATAACACCTCCGAGCCTTTCTGCAGCACATGACACCTTCTGATTCCCTAGCACTGACCTTGAGAGTGCCATCTTTCTACACCTTCTCCTTCCTAAGGGGTCAGATTAGTGCAGTCCAGCGTTTCACTAGCATAGTTATAAACCTTCCAAGCTACTCTGTAGCACATGACACCTTCTGATTCCCTAGCACTGAGATTGACCTTTCTACACCTGTACCTTCCTACAGGGTCAGATTAGTGCAGTCCATCCTTTCACTAATATAGTTATAACACTTCCAAGCCGCTCTGCAGCACATGACACCTTCTGATTCCCTAGCACTGAACCAGAGAGTGCCACCTTCCTACAGGGACAAAATAGTGCAGTCCAGCCTTTCACTAGCCTAGTTTAAACACCTTTCAAGCCTCTCTGTAGCACATGACACCTTCTGATTCCTTAGCACGTACAGAGCCAGATAGTGCCAACTTACTAGACCTTCACCTTCCTACAACCTCAGAAAAGTGCAGTCCAGCCTTTCACTAGCATAGTTATATCACCTCCAAGCCTCCCTGCCGCACATGACACATTCTAATTTCCTAGCACAATGCTTGGCAGTGCCACCTTCCTACATCTTCACTTTCGTACAGGGTCAGATTAGTACAGTCCAGCCTCTCAGCAGCATAATTATAACACCTCCAAGTCTCTCTGCAGCACATGACACATTCTGATTACCTAGCACTAAGCCAGAGAGTCCCACCTTCCTACACCTTCACCTTAGTCAGATTAGTGCAGTCCAGCCTTTCACTAACGTAGCTGTAACACCTCCAAGCCTCTCTGCAGCATATACGACCTTTTGATTCCCTTTGAGCCAGAGAGTGCCACATTCCTACAGGTCAGATTAGTGCTGTCCAGCCTTTCACTAGCATAGCTGTAACACCTCCAAGCCTCTCTGCAGCATATACGACCTTTTGATTCCCTTTGAGCCAAAGAGTGCTACCTTCCTAGAACTTCACCTTCCTAGAGAGCCAGATTAGTGCAGTCCAGTCGTTCACTATCATAGTTATAACACCTCTAAGCCTCTCTGCAACACATGACACCTTCAGATTCCCTATCACTGAGCTTGAGAATGCCACTTTTCTACAGGGTTAGATTAGTGCAGTCCAGCATTTCACTAGCATATATATAACACCTCCAAGCCTCTCTGCAGCACATGGCACCTTCTGATTCCCTAGCACTGAGCCAGAGACTGCCACTTTCCTACACCTTCACCTTTTTACAGGGTCAGAATAGTGCAGTCTAGCCAATCACTAGCATAGTTATAACACCTCCAAGCCTCATTGCAGCACATGGCACCTTTTTTTTCCTGAGCATTGAGCCAGAGAGTGCCACATTCCTACAGGTCAGATTAGTGCTGTCCAGCCTTTCACTAGCATAGGTATAACACATACAAGCCTCTCTGCAGCACATGACACCTTCTGATTCCCTAGGAAAGAGCCAGATAGTGCCACCTTTCTACAGTGTCAGATTACTGCAGTCCAGCTGTTGTATAGTCATTACACCTCAGCGGCACCGAAGCACTGAGCAGCTCTTCGGAACAGCAATCCGAGGATACATGTACTGCCAAGGCCCGAGGATCGGACATTCCCTGTCTGGCCTCTTTATAGAATACATCGCAACTTCCGCTCCTTCGTGTGTGTCATTCACTCCTCAACACGTGGCGACGAGGATGGGATTCTGAAGGAATCAAGTGAAACCCCGAGGACGAGAATGGGAGCAATAATTGGAGCGGTGGAGCAGTACTCAGAGGGAGAAGAGTTCGAGGCCTATACAGAAAGGTTCGAAGAGTTCCTGGAGGTCAGTAATATCACCGAGGAGAATCGGAAACGGGCGTTGTTCCTGACTGTCTGCGGCCCGACGGTGTATCAATTACTGAAGAACCTGTGCGCCCTGGGGAAACCCTCTGAGAGGACACTGAAGGAATTGATTCGTCTCGCTACCCAGCACTATGCGCCCAAAGTTTCAGTGGTGGTGGAAAGGTTCAAATTCAACTCTGAAAATCAAAGGGAAACCCTGACAATCAGCAGTTACGTGGCAGAACTGAAGAGGAAAGCTTCCAACTGCAGCTTTGGGGCAAACTTAACAGAGCAGCTTCGAGAAAGATTCGTCGGTGGTGTGTCGAGCGAACGGATCCGGCGGAAGCTGTTACGAGAGGGCGACGACTTAACTTGGGACAAAGCGTGCAAACTGGCATTATCGATGGAGGCAGCAACCACGGAGGCGAAGGTGCTGGGAGGGGAGCACAAAGAAGCCCAGGTGAACAGAGTGGAGCCGCCGCGAACGAAGCCCGGCGACCAGAAAGAACCAACGAGCAGGTGGGACAAGGCCAGGTTGCAAAACAAGTACTTGCCTCGTGAGGGGGCACGTAGTAGTGTAGCTTGTAATCGGTGTGGCAGTAGTTACCACAAGGCAACGGAGTGCCCATTTAAGGATAGGGAATGCTTCAGGTGCAGTCGTAAAGGCCACACCAGGCGAATGTAATGTGTCGACGGCGAGGCAGAGTAAATAGCGTGGATGATGAGGAGCAAGAGATTAGTGATGAGGAAGAGAGGGTGGAGGTGTTTGGTATTTTACAGCTGCCTGGACAACAGCGGAGAACCCGGAAAACCCCACCACTGACTGCAGACGTGAGCGTGCAGGGCACAGAGATACGCACGGAGGTGGACACGGGAGCGAGCAGCACGGTCATCAGCGAGGAGGAGTGGAACAGGCTACGCAGCAAACCAAGACTTGAAGCCTCCAACAGGCGGTTAGTCATACACAGGCGAGGCACTTCAGGTACGAGGAATAGCCATGGTGGAGGTCAAGTTTAAAAATCAAATAGAAACTCTGCCGTTAAAGGTAGTGAAAGGAACAGGGCCCTCGCTCCTGGGTCGTGACTAGCTACTGGGGATTCAGCTTGACTGGAAGATGGTAGGCAAACTTTGAGTGGCGGAGAAGAATGGGGATAAACTTACCACAATCCTACACAAGCACAGTGAGGTCTTTTCACAGTCCTTAGGGCACATGCCGATCAAAGCACACCTGCGTCTCAAGGAAGGAGCACGACCGGTGCGGAAGAAAGCGCGACCGGTGCCACACGCCCTTTACCCACTCGTGGACCAGGAGCTGGAGAGGTGGATTAAGGAAGGTGTTGCCGAGCCCGTGGAGACTGACAACAGCAGTGGCTAGGCGACACCGTTGGTGGTAGTGCCCAAAGCAGATGGCAAAGTAAGGCTGGCGGCTGACTACAGAGTGACGGTAAATCCCCAGGTGGATATAGTTAAGCACCCCTTACCCTCCCCGGAAGAGTTGTTTGCAAGGATAAAAGGGAAGAGGTTTGCAAAGCTAGATTTGAGAGATGCTTATCTACAGATGGAGTTAAGTGAGGAATCAAAAGACCTAACAACTGTAGCTACGCATAGAGGATTGTTGAGGATGAAGAGATTGCCCTTTGGTTTAGCTTTCTGTGGGGACATTTTCCAGGCGGCGATGGACAGAATATTAGAAGGAATCCCCTCCTGTGTGGCATACTTAGACGACTTGCTGGTGATGGGCACGAACACAGAAGACCTTATTGAAACTTTGGACAAAGTGCTGGGGAGACTGAAAGAGAATGAGATTAGGCTCAAAAGGTCAAAGTGTGAATTCAATTTGCAGGAGGTGCACGGAGCAGAAACCCATACCCGAGAAGACCGAAGCAATAAGGAGGATGCCGAACCCGAGTGCTGTACCGACACTCCGGAGCGTATTGGGAGCGGTGGGTACTAGTCCCGGCTGTTGCCACACCTCGCCACTACGTTGTCGCCATTGTATGAGCTACTCAAGAAGAGTGTTAAGTGGCGATGGACCAAGGATGTGAAGAGGCGATGGCAAGGGTAAAACAGACGGTGGCCAGCAACCCAGTATTGGTGATATACGGTCCACAATTACCGGTCAAACTGGTAACAGACGCGAGCGAAGTAGGAGTCGGGGCGGCGCTAATGCAAGTCTTTCCAGGAGACATAGAAAGGTCGGAGGCGTATGCGTCAAGAATACTGACACAAACAGAGCAGAAATATCCCATCGTAGAAAAGGAAGCTTTGGCAGTTTCTTACGGTATTAGGAAATTTCATCAGTATTGCTATAAGAGGAAGTTTACCCTTGTCAGTTATAACAAAGCACTTTCCAGAATATTGAACCCCAGCAGAGATATGCCGCCGTTGGGGGCAGCGCAGATGCAGCGATACGCCCTTCAACTAGCAGCCTACAGCTACGATGTGGAGGTAAGACCCTCTGCAGACGTGAGGGTCGCCGACACCTTGTCCAGACTACCGCTCCCGGGCATCGTCGACAAAGGAGCAGAAAGAATAGAAAGGGAAGCCATGACAAGTAACGTGTTATATATGGACGAGGAGCCTTCTGTGACAGCAAGAGAAGTGTCAGCGGCAACGCGGCGTGACAGAGTCCTGGGAAAGGTGCTGACGGCAGTAAGGTCAGGCGGATTGCCGGAGGAGGCAACAGCAGAGGTAAGCAGTTACAAGTCTCGGATGGAGGAGCTCTCGACAGAGGGGGATTGCTTAATGTGGGGAGGCAGAGTGGTGATACCGGCGTCCCTGCAAGACAAGGTGAAAAAGGAACTGCATGTGGGGCACTCAGGATGCGTGAGGATGAAGCAGCTGGCTCGACGATGTGTGGCGGCCGGGTCTCGACAAGGAGCTGGAGGAATTGGCGAGAGCGTGTCCAGGATGTGCGGAGAAGCGGGCAGCACCACCACAGTCAGCGGTCCACCCATGGGAGAGAACACGAGGCAGAGGCTCCATGCAGATTTTGCGGGGCCAATTATGGGAACAACGCTTCTCAAAGTAGTGGATAGCTACTCAAAGTGGATAGAGGCAGTACCAATGAAATCCACGACAACGGCTCGAACTATTCATGAACTGAGTGTACTGTTTAGCAGGTTTGGTCTACCCCTACAGCTATGCACAGGCAATGGCCCGCAGTTTACGTCGGAAGAGATGGCATCTTTCGTCAAGCAGAATGGAATCCGGCACATCAGAGTGGCGCCATACCACCCGGCGAGTAACGGACTGGCGGAGAGAGCGGTGAGCACTGTGAAGGAAGGAATAAAGGCAATGATGGGGGGCTGCAAGTCGAGGGAAAAGAGCCTGTTTAAATTTCTGTTAAACTATCGTTCTACTCCACACAGCACAACAGGGAAAACACCGGCGGAAATGCTGATGGGCAGGAATATACGCTCAAAACTAGACCTACTTCTGCCCGACGAAGAGACCGTGATGGTGAGCAGGCAAGACCAACAGATGACGGGGAAAAGGGTAAGAACATTCCGAAAAAAATGACATAGTTTGGGCAAGAAGCTATGTGGGACCGAAATGGAGGAGAGGGAGAATAATAGCCAAGACGGGACCACTGTCCTACGAAGCAGATGTTGGAGGAAATACCTTGTGGTCCCGCCACGCGGATCAAATAATTTTGGTAAGCAGTGGCAGGCCTGCCCAGGACAAAATTAGCGGAGAATCCCCATTGTCAGCAGGTGACGACCAAGTGCCCCAGAGAGGTAACAAGCAGGCCACGGACATAGACACCCCAGCCGCCCAAGGGGAGACGGCTGAGCGGCGAGAAGACGATGGAGACACGGAGGCACGCAGCGGGGCAGCGGCGGATATACAGCATCCCCAACTAGTAGACAGAAGGCCATCCAGATAACCATGACCGGGAACAGAGGGGAGGGCGTCAACCAAACCGGGAGAGGCGGCAGCAGAACCGCCGAAAGGGCAGGACAAACGCGCCGGCCAGAGGGGTCAACAGGACAGACACCCGGGGAAAAAAATTACTTATGCCGAGACGAGGCGACGATCGGCACGACAAAGGAAGCCGCCTGGCAGATATCAAGCAACTATGTAAATGGTGACGGCAGTAAAGGGGAGCTTTGGTGACGGGAGATGGTGGTGGATATTTGGGGGATAACATAAAACTTTGGTAGGGGGGTGAGGTGTTGTAGAGCCATTACCCTTCAGCGGCACCGAAGCACTGAGCAGCGCTTCGGAACAATCCGAGTATACATGTACTGCCAAGGCTCGAGGATCGGACATTCCCTGCCTGGCCTCTTTATAGAATACATCGCAACCTCCGCTCCCTCGTGTGTGTCATTCACTCCTCAACACCAGCATCTCACTAACATAGTTATAACACCTCCAAGCCTCTCTGCTGCATATGTCATCTGGTTCCCTAACACTGAGCTTGAGAGTGCCACCTTCCTACAGGGTCAGATTAGTGCAGTCCATCCTTTTACTAGCATATTTATACCACCTCCAAGCCTCTCTTCAGCACATGTCATCTTCTGATTCACTAACACCGAACTTGATAGTGTCACTTTCCTACAGGGTCAAACGAGTGCAATCCAGCATTTCACCATCATTGTTATAACACCTCCAAGCCTCTCTGCAGCACAAGACAGCTGAGCTGAGAACTGAGCCAGAGGGTGCCACCTTCATACAATGTCAAATTAGTGCTGTCCAGCCTTTCACTTGTATAGTTATAAAAACTCCATGCGTCTCTGCAGCACATGGCACCTTCTGATTCCCTAGCACTGAGCTTGAGAGTGCCACCTTCATGGAGGTATTAAGGGTGGAGTGGCTGTGAGGCGCGCGGTCAGTATTGTCTTGGGTGAGCCTACCGCTTTCCCCCGTCCGCCATATTGTTGTAGGGGCTGTCACTTCAGTAGCACTTTTTTTTACCCCATTTGACACTGTTTATACTTACTTATAATAATAAGGCGTGTCAAATGAAACTACAGTGTTACATACATTGCATCCCAACAGGTCCTTCAGACTAGATATTATATATTATACACAGAATCACAGTCCACTAAATAGTACTAATTTATTTATCGTGGCTCTGCTTCTGGCGCCTTTAAGGGATATTAGTCGTGCAGTAAACGGTCTAGCTGCATATCTGTACCTGACCTGCAGATAGGTCTCGGCTACAGTCTTGATCAGTAACACAAGATAATTAGTGAACGGATCACTGTCTAACATGTGTTGTGCCAGGCTGGATAAGACAGCCCTCTCCTGGAACTCAGACAGTGTTACAATGTTGTGACAAGAATGTATTCACAACGTTGCATATGGTTGGTCACTATACTGTAAAACTTTCTCTCTGAATTTTCATTCACGCACAAGACAAATGGCAACATCTCTGGATGGAAAAGATATGTGGCCTTTATTTTCAACTGAGATAAATCAATGAGTTGCATCCAGATGTTGGGTAAATAAAGCATTGCAGCACGACTCACACTTAAAAGACCTCTTAGGTCTTAAGCTGACAAATCCGGCTATATAGCCAACTATCTTGTTGCTAACACTTTGATCAAATAATCAATGTTCATACGTCATGTGCATCAGCCCTGTGTAGGCCACTCGGCCTCTTGCAGTCTCCCTATGTTCTTATGTTGTTCTTCTTATGTATGTAAAAGTTATGCACGCTTGCTTGAATAATTAATTAATAAATAGCTTACTGGTGAAAAGTAATGAATGGATCAGATTTTTGTTAGCTTGTTCATTGCACCCAAATGAAACACAAGTAGCCAGCATTCCAGACCACACACGGAGCGACATTCCTGCCTTTATTACTCTCGCTGCACGAGAGCTCTACTTAATTACAGACAGAGAATATGTGTGGATCGACTTGGGTCAAGACCTGACATCCCTTATTAATTATCTGTCCTCACCCTGACCTCGGTTTTTCTCGACCTGAGTCATCATAGCCCAACCCCAAAACAGACCTGACTCTCCTATTAACTATGTGACCTCACCACCACCCCACCTCTTCGTCAGGGGACAAACATGCATCCCAACGTAGCGAAATACTTCCATGACGTGTTTCATCACTACCCAGCAGTCGCTGCCTACCCCTACAAAAAGATGGCCGACTGACAGTTCGCTGGGATCAGCCCGAGCGCCTCACGGCCTCTCCACCCTTTTTACCTCCATGACCACCTTCCTACACATTCACCTTCCTACAGGGTCAGACTAGTGCAATCCAGCATTTCACTATCATTGTTTTAACACCTCCAGGCCTATCTGCAGCACATGACACCTTCTGATTCCCCAGCACTGAGTTTGAGAGTGCCACCTTCCTACACATTCACCTTCCTAGAGGGCCAGATTAGTGAAGCCCAGCCTTACACTAGCATAGTTATAACACCTTCAGGTCTCTCTGCAGCACATGACACCTAATTCCCTAGCACCGAGCCAGAGCGTGCCATCCTCCTACAGGGTCAGATTAGTGCAGTCAAGCCGTTCACTGGCATAGTTATAACACCTCCAAGCCTCTCTGCAGCACATGACACCTTCTGATTCCCTAGCACTGAGCCAGAGAGTGCCACCTTCTAACAGGTCAGATTAGTGCAGTCCAGCCTTCACTATCATATTTATAACACCTCTAAGCCTCTCTGCAGCACATGACACCTTCTGATTACCTAACACTGAGCCAGAGTGCCACCTCCTATCCCTTCACCTTTCTACAGTTTCAGATTAGTGCAGTCCAGCCTTTCACTAGCATAGTTATAACACCTCAAAGTCGAGTTCTTTTCACCTGCTCCTCAATATCAAGGTGCTTACATCTGCTCCTCAATATCAAGGTGCTTTCATCTGCTCCTCAATATCGAGGTGCTTTCATCTGCTCCTCAGCATCGATGTGCTTTCATCAGCTTCTCAATATCGCGGTGCTTTCATCTGCTCTTCAATATCGAGGTCCTTTTATCTGCTCCTCAATATCGAGGCGCTTTCGTCTGCTGCTCAATATCGAGGTGCTTTCATCTGTTCCTCAATATCGAGGTGCTTTCATCTGCTCCTCAATATCGAGGTGCCTTCATCTGCTCCTCAATATCGAGGTGCTTTCATCTGCTCCTCAATATCGAGGTGCTTTCATCTGCTCCTCAATATCGAGGTGCTTTCATCTGCTCCTCAATATCGAGATGCTTTCATCTGCTCCTCAATATCGAGATGCTTTCATCTGCTCCTCAATATCGAGATGCTTTCATCTGTTCCTCAATATCGAGGTCCTTTCACTGCTCCTCAATATCGAGGTGCTTTCATCTGCTCCTCAATATCGAGGTCCTTTCACTGCTCCTCAATATCGAGATGCTTTCATCTGCTCCTCAATATCGAGGTGCTTTCATCTGTTCCTCAATATCGAGGTCCTTTCACTGCTCCTCAATATCGAGATGCTTTCATCTGCTCCTCAATATCGAGGTGCTTTCATCTGCTGCTCAATATCGAGGTGCTTTCATCTGTTCCTCAATATCGAGGTGCTTTCATCTGTTCCTCAATATCGAGGTGGTTTCATCTGCTCCTCAATATCGAGGTGCTTTAGTCTGCTGCTCAATATCAATACCTGTCAACATAACGCACTTGACTATAACCAATGACAAGCACCCGTCGGCCAGGAGAGGGACCGGAAGGAGGGGTGGGTGAAGGGGGGAGGGGAGAGCGGGAAGGGTGGGGAGGGCTCTGCTGTGAAGAACGAGGAGAAATTGTGGAAGAGGTGGAAGGTGGAGAGAAGGAGGAGGAGGAAACATGGAAACATGGAAATGCAGGCAACAGAAAGCCTATTGGCTCATTACGAGGTCGCCCGCTTGGGTGATTTAATCTGCTCGACCGCCACTTGAGGCTTGGTGAGCAGATGAAAGCACCTCGATGTTGAGGAGCAGATGGAAGCCCCTCGTTATTCAGTTTACTCCTGACGCAGCGAAATGACGGTCGATTCTATATTTGAAGGAGTTGATGGTATTCGCATTTACTACTTCTGAGGGAAGATTGTTCCAGTGGCGGATGACTCGGTTTGAAAAGAATCTCCTTCCAATGTCTGTGTTACATCGACTCGACTGAATAGGTAAACCGTTATTTCTAGTTCTTGAGTTGGTTTGCAGTTCAAAGAATTTGGAGTAATCGACGTTATTGAACTTTTTTAGATACTTGAAGACTTGAATCATATCCCCTCGTAGGCGTCTTTTCTCCAATGTAAAGAGATTGAGTCGCTTGAGTCGTTCCTCGTACGGTTGAGCCCTGAAGGTTGGAATCATCTTTGTGGTGCGTCGTTGAATCCTTTCCAGTAAAGCAATGTCCTTTCTGTAATTGGGAGACCAGAACTGCACTGCATACTCGAGGTGCGGTCTTACCATGGAATTATACAAGGATAGCATCACGTCTGGTGTTTTACACTCGAAGTTCCTCGCTATGAACCCGAGCATAATGTTGGCCTTGTTGTATGCTTTTTTACAGTGATTCGCGTGTTTCAGGTCACTGCTGATAGTGACTCCAAGATCCTTTTCCTCCTGCATCGCTTGCAAAGGTCTCCCATTCATGATGTATGTGTGGTTACTATTTTGGGACCCAATGTGCATGACTTTGCATTTGTCAACATTAAAAGACATTTGCCATTTTTCCGACCATTCGATAATGTGATTGAGGTCTTTCCGAATGATTTCGCAGTCGGTCTTTGTGAGGGCATCTCCACCCACCTTGGTGTCATCTGCAAATTTCGATATTGTGGATTTCAGTCCTGATTCTAGGTCATTGATATATATGATAAAGAGGATGGGTCCCAGCACTGACCCTTGAGGCACTCCACTAGTGACTGGTAGCCAATCGGAAGGCTGTCCGTTGAGTAGTACTCGTTGTTTTATGTCGGTGAGCCAATCTCTTATCCACGCGATCAGATTGGCTCCGATGCCCGCCGAGTGCAGTTTCTTAAGGAGTCGCTCGTGCGGTACCTTGTCGAAGGCTTTCTGAAAGTCCAGGTATATAACATCACTGGGGATGTGGGCATCCTAGTTCTTATATATACCTTGGAAGAAGTCTAATAAATTCGTTAGGCAGGAGCGCTTGTTTCTGAAGCCATGCTGGGTGTCGGAGATTACATTATTGTTTTCTAGAAACTTAACAAGTTTATCTCTTATAATCTTTTCGAGTATTTTTCCTGCCACTGATGTCAAACTTATGGGCCTGTAGTTTAATGCAACGCTTTTGTCTCCTTTTTTGAAAATCGGTGTTACGTTCGCCATCTTCCAGTCTTCCGGGACCTTGTTTAGTTGAACTGACCGGTTGAATATGGTAGTGAGTGGTTGAAGTATTTGTTGTTTAAGCTCTTTTAATAACCGCGGGGACAAACTGTCGGGTCCCGTTGACTTGCTCGTGTCGAGTTTGTCCAAGTACTTTTTTACTTCTTGGTCGCATATTGAGTCAATTTCCAGCGGCGTGATCTCACTCGGCGGGAGAAGGAAGAGGGAGAGGAAGAGGATGGGAGAAGGAGGAGGATGGGGAGGAGAAGGATGGGGTTGGAGGAGGAGGAGGAGGAGGAGGAGGAGGAAGAGGAGGAGGAGGAGAAGGAAGAGGACAAGCACCCGTCGGCCAGGAGAGGGACCAGAAGGAGGGGTGGGTGAAGGGGGGAGGGGAGAGCGGGAAGGGTGGGGAGGGATATGCTGTGAAGAACGAGGAGAAATTGTGGAAGACGTGGAAGGTGGAGAGAAGGAGGAGGAGGAGGAGAAGGAAGAGGGAGAGGAAGAGGATGGGAGGAGGAGCAGGATGGGGAGGAGAATGATGGGGTTGGAGGAAGAGGAGGAGGAGGAAGAGGAAGGAGGAGGAGGAGAAAGGGTGGGTGAGGGGGGGGGAGGGAGGAACGGACGAGGAGAGGGAGGAGGAAGAGGGGGAAAGGGAAGGTGAGGGACAGGTGTGGGAGGTAGGGACGAACGAGGAGGCGGAGGACGAGGAGGAGAAAGAGGGAGAGGAGGAGGAGGAGGAGGAGGGGGTGGGAAGAGGGCATGGTGGACGGAAGAGGAAGGCGGGGATGAGGAGGAGGAGGAGGAGGGGGGGGAGGAGGAGAAGGAAGAAGAGGAGAAGGAGGGGTGGGGAGAGGAGAGAGTGGAAACGGTCGAGGAGGAGGAGAAGGATGGGAGGGGCTGCTGTGTGGGAGAAGAGAATACCAAAGCCGGTGATGATGGGGAGGAGGACGAGGAAGAAGAGGAAGAGGAAGAGGAAGAGGAAGGGGAAGAGGCGGAGGCGGATCCGGTTGCTGCTGCACTAAGTAGTAAGTCTACCTGGGCGGCGAGAGTCGTAGCACTATTATGTAACTCTATGATCCTCTGATCATCCCTCAGAGTCTTAACGCAAAACCTACAAACGTCCTTGGAAAGAAAATACGGCTTGGCCATTCGAAGGCCACACCCGGAACAGGGCTTGAGGGGAAACTGCATGGTGAAGATGAAGGCGAGGCATGACTAAAATAATATGGCGCATTAGCAATAACAAAAGTCCGCAGCTGGGGTGAGGTCCTCAGGTCAAATCTCTGAGGAAAAATGTGTACGTGTATCTAGGAAAAAGGGCGCGCTTTTTTCTACCTACTAAGACGAAACAAAACGATAACAAACCAGCACTGCTGTCAGGTCGCAGTCAGGTCAACTCCCTGGGGAAAAGGGTGTGTCTAGGAAAAAAGGCGCGTTTTTTTTGTGCCTACCAAGACAAAACACGTGCCTATATTATTATACTGAGAAATCACTTTCGTAAATTAGATAATAACTGTGTTCACTAGGTTTGCGTGGAAAGGTGAATTATCTAGTGTTTTGTGTGGACCTGGAAATTAACGTAGCTAGGCGCGCCTGATTCACGTGTTCCTATTATCACTAAACAGTAAAATATTTTAATAGTAGAAGGAAAAGAAAGCACAAAGGCAATACAAAACCGTGTAGCACTGGGTTCGCGTGAAAGTGTTGAAATTAGTGTAGGGGTGGGAAGCTTAATACACCTGTCCCACAAGTAACTGTGGATCACTATCTAACTAAGTAAATACTAAATCAGAACACTTAGCGGTTTGGAGTATGCAGGTAGTTGTAATCCTCCTGATTGTGTAGTCATCTAGCACAGCAGCAAGCTCCCAGAAATACAGAACGCCTCAAAGCACAATACAAAAGCAGAGGAAAAAGGCTAGTTGGCACCACACAGCAGCGCAGCAAAAAGTCAACGTCTTAACCTTAGGAAGGTCAGCGTGAGACGGACTCACCATATCCACAGACTCCATAAATGTGCGAAATTCATCGATAAAGACCTCTGGTCTTGTATCTGGAGGTCGATACACCACAATAAAGGTACTTTTCCTTCTATCAATTTCACAGACGACTTGCACTAATTCAAAAGTATCCCACCTCTCTGATGCTTTTCTCCGAATCTTATTAAAAGAATTCGAAAGAAAATCCTATCACTTGTCTTGTCTCCCTCAAAACATGTAGAAAGGTATGAGTTAATAATTATATAAAATGAATTATATATGAATAATTGAAAATTACAAAACTATTCAAACATTCACGCACACACACAAAAAAAAAACTAACATACATGTAGTACACAAAATCACACAAACACGTATTCCGTTTTTTTTTTTTTTTCGCTTAGTGACATGATAAAGCTTTCATTTTGCCATCTCAACATATTGAAGTTCAAACTTCATCTAGACCTTCATCTTTTTCTGTAGACAAAGACCGGAAAGTTGCTTACCTTGAGTAAGGCTGATGTGTATGTGTGGTTAATAAGATCCAAATTATGCAAATGGATCAGTGAAAATAAACTCTCCTAGAGGGTCTTGCCTTAATATCCCGAGCCCAACACGTGACCATATCATGAGTGAGTCACACACACACACTCAAATGAAAGCGGTGGCTGAGTGGTTAGCGTGCTGGTCCAGCGTTTCGCCGCGTCGTGGATTATGTGGTTTCGAATCCGCCGCTACCACCTAGGATTTTTCAGTCACCTCCGAGTACCCTAAGCCTACCCACATGCTGTTCTGAAGACCACCTATCAACCCGGCCTCTAGAGGAACTGTCAAAGGGAAATAAAAAATGTGCTCCGGGGAGCAGCATGAGCCAAGGATATATCTCGCCACTATAAACACTTGTCTGGGCCAAGATGGACTCGGGTCAACCACCAAGCCCCTCAAGAAAAGCCTAGAGGTGTCCTAGGCTTGGACATAAAAAAGAAAAAACACGCTCGCACACTTGGTGTATCTCCTATGAATGATTACAGAAAATTGTGATAATTTAGTGTATGTAATTTCAGTTATAAATAACAGTTTACATGTAAAAATTCCCTAAAACATTTAGAAAGAAATATTTAAAACTCCTCATGTATAAAAAATAAACGATGGGATGTTTCCATACCGCGGCAACAGTTATAGATTTATAACTCCTAATTATCGTATATTTGTTTCAAGTGTTCGAGCAGAAGTAACAGTTCTAGCGAGGTGTGTGTCTGACACTTGTGCCAGGAAGAAAATATAATATTATAAGAAGAATGTTCAATGAGGATTTGGAAGCAGCAATGGGGAAAAATAAAATCAAGTTCTCCAATTTATTTTAAAAGGAAGAAGACTCTGTAAGAGGAGGGGAGTTAATGAGACGAAGAGCCTTAGACGCTACTCAGTCCAAGAGTGCTGTGTGTGCAGCCCACTCACACGTGATAAATATATATATATATATATATATATATATATATATATATATATATATATATATATATATATATATATATATATATATATATATATATATATATATATATATATATATATATATATATATATATATATATATATATATATATATATATATATATATATATATATATATATATATATATATATATATATATATATATATATATATATATATATATATATATATATATATATATATATAGAGTCTCCGCCAGTTCTTCTCCTCTGCAGAGCTGCTGTCCATATACAGGGGCCTTGTCCGCCCTCGTATGGAGTATGCATCTCATGTGTGGGGGGGCTCCACTCACACAGCTCTTCTGGACAGAGTGGAGGCTAAGGCTTTTCGTCTCATCAGCTCTCCTCCTCATACTGATAGTCTTCTACATCTTAAATTCCGCCGCAATGTTGCCTCTCTTTCTATCTTCTATCGATATTTCCACGCTGACTGCTCTTCTGAACTTGATAACTGCATGCCTCCCCCCCTCCCGCGGCCCCGCTGCACTCGACTTTCTACTCATGCTCATCCCTATACTGTCCAAACCCCTTATGCAAGAGTTAACCAGCATCTTCACTCTTTCATCCCTCACGCTGGTAAACTCTGGGACAATCTTCCTTCATCTGTATTTCCTCCTGCCTACGACTTGAACTCTTTCAAGAGGAGGGTATCAGGACACCTCTCCTCCCGAAACTGACCTATCTTTCGGCCACCTCTTTGGATTCTTTTTAGGAGCAGCGAGTAGCGAGCTTTTTTTAATTAATGTTTACTTTTTTGTGCCCTTGAACTGTCTCCTTTGCTGTAAAAAAAAAAAAATATATATATATATATATATATATATATATATATATATATATATATATATATATATATATATATATATATATATATATATATATATATATATATACACACACACACACACACACACACTCACACACACACACACACGCTCGCACAGAACAGCAATCAATCGTATATATATATATATATATATATATATATATATATATATATATATATATATATATATATATATATATATATATATATATATATATATATATATATATATATATATATATATATATATATATATATATATATATATATATATATATATATATATATATATATATATATATATATATATATATATATATATATATATATTATTTTATATATATATATATATTTTTTTTTCTTTCTTTTTTACAACAAAGGAGGCAGCTCAAGGGCATACAAAAAACAATAATAAAAAAAAGCCCACTAATCGCTGCTCCCATAAAAGAATCAGAAGAGGTGGCCAAAAGCAAGGTCAAATTCGGGAGGAGAGGTGTCCTGATACCCTCCTCTTGAAAGAGTTCAAGTCGTAGGCAGGAGGAAATACAGATGAAGGAAGACTGTTCCAGAGTTTAACAGCATGAGGGAGGAAAGTGAAGATGCTGGTTAACTCTTGCATAAGGGGTTTGGACAGTATAGGGATGAGCATGAGTAGAAAGTGGTGTGCAGCGGGGCCGCGGGAGGGGGGGGAGGCATGCAGTTAGCAAGTTCAGAAGAGCAGTCAGGGTGGAAATATCGACAGAAGATAGAAAGAGAGGCAACATCGCGGCGGAATTTAAGAGGTAGAAGACTATCAGTAGGAGGAGGAGAGCTGATGAGACGAAGAGCCTTAGCCTCCACTCTGTCCAGAAGAGCTGTGTGGGTGGAGCCCCCCCACACGTGAGATGCATACTCCATACGAAGGCGGACAAGGCCCCTGTATATGGATAGCAACTGCGCGGGGGAGGAAAACTGGTGGAGACGATACAGAACGCCTAACCTCGAGGAAGCTGATTTAGCGAGAGAGGAGATATGAAGTTTCCAGTTGAGATTTTGAGTTAAGGATAGACCGAGGATGTTTAGTTTTGAAGAAGGTGACAGCTGAGTGTTGTCGAAGAATAGGGGATAGGTGTTTGGAGGATTGTGTCGAGTTGATAGGTGGAGATTTTGAGGCATTGAAGGATATATATATATATATATATATATATATATATATATATATATATATATATATATATATATATATATATATATATATATATATATATATATATATATATATATTTGGGGAGGCGGTGGCTAAACGTTTAGCGTGACGGTCCCGTGTTCAGGAGCTCCAGAAGGGACGCGGGTTCGAATCCTGGCCGCTGCACAGCTGAGGTTTTTCAGTCACCGCTGAGTGGCCTAAAACTACCCACATGCTTGCCTGAAGACCACCCATCAACCCGGACTCTAGATAACCTCTCCAAAGAGAGTCTCAGAGATGAGTTCCGGGTGGCAGCATGAGATAACACAAGATGGCGCCACTATAAACACTCGCCTGCGCCAAAACGGGCTGGGCCGGCCATCAGGCCCCACTGGGAAGAAGCCCTGGGCCGATCATCAGGACCCACCTAGAAGAAGCCTACCGGCGCAATAGGCCGCGACGTAATATATATATATATATATATATATATATATATATATATATATATATATATATATATATATATATATATATATATATATATATATATATATATATATATATATTCCCGCTACTCCCGCTAACCATTATAATATTTCTGCCCGGAATCGTGCAAAATCTATTCTCGGACTTACCAAAAACTCCTTCATTAATAGAAAATGCCAAAACCTTGCTTTTTCTAATTCTTCCCGGGACGCATTATTCGGAACTGAAAACTGGCTCGGTGCTATACCCAAAACCAGCCAATCAACAGTCAGATGTGTCAGCCAGACCGAGCCAGTCACGACGCAGCAAAGGCTTGCAGAATGACGTCATAAAGTTTCTATGTAACAAATATATTAAATTACTATATTGTTGCCTTATTATTAACAAGTGTGTGAGTATGAATAGTCCAAAAAGGAGTAGTTGAAAAATAATTTTTAAAGAATTTTCTTAAACTTGAAGCTAAAGACATCTGTGTTAAAATTATGAAGAAGGATGTAAAGTTGCCTTTTACCACTTTTGTTGTGAGGTATGTAATGCGCCGCTACTCTACCAAAGAGGCAAAGACGATACAATTATCATTCTTGCTCTCTACTACTGTATATAACTAGTCAATGCAGTAGTATTTGGCGTGCTATGCAATGATTTTGGATCAACAGCTCTACATTGACATTTTCTATGGTTATGAGCATAGTAGCATGTATGATTTTGATATGGTCTGGAATGTCCGTATGCAACAAGTGGCAAGAGAGAGAGAGAGAGAGAAGGAAGCGCCGTCCATACTTTGGGTAGGCAGTCGCGGTATCAGGCGGACTGACGAGGGGGTAATGGGGATGATCGTCCACACTATAAGCGACAGGCGTGGCACGACTGGTGAGCAGCCCGCAGGCGGCCGGTGTTGCCGTTATTGGTACGAACGTACCAAATTTGGTATTTTTGGTTGTACAAAGTACGACTTTCACTAGATATGGTACTAAATAGAGATGGTATTTTTGTTCTATACATCGTGGAGATAAAATGAATAGTGTCGTAAAGCGTTACATTTATGTCCTGCCATGTACTTCGCTAGTGTTCAACACCTTCAGCAACCCAAGAGGAGATAGATTTAAATTTTTATAGGTATGCAGACCAGTATATAATGTTATATTTACTCAATCTGGTATGTTTTGTTTTCATTTGATACTTTTTACTGGTGCAGTCTGGTACGCTAGACCAGGGTTCTTCAAACTTTTTTCATCGCGACCCAGTTTGATTTCCTACACTATCTTCACGACCCAGTATGACCACTCTATCGGATCTTACTCTTCCCGGATGTGAAAAAAAAAAAAAAAATATATATATATATATATATATATATATATATATATATATATATATATATATATATATATATATATATATATATATATGTGTGTGTGTGTGTGTGTGTGTGTGTGTGCTAATGTAAGTTTAATCTAACAGTTACAAAATACATATAGAACTACTGTGTACGCAAAGTTGTTAATGCTGAAACTAAGCAAGGAAAAATAGTCTGTCTTCCTTGTTCAGTGAGACTGATGGGACTGCTTGTTGTTGATTATCATATCCCAATCTGGCTTCAAAGAAGATAACGCCACACGCATGTCGGCTGTAGGATTGAGTCGATTTCTTTCCTTGCTTTTTAGTTTTGTCAAGGCTGAGAATCCGGTTTCACATAAGTATGTGGTTGTAAAAGGGATCAAAAGCAAGATGCATTCCCTACTTAAATGTGGATATTCCTTGGAAACACTTATGCGGAACGATGGCAGATATGATGATCGGCGCCTGGTCCTTAATGATGCGGCACTTGTAAGATGAAGAAGCTCATTTTCTTTTTCAGGTGTAAGGTTTATCTCTACAACAGCCTCAGGTCTTTCAAAAGCAAAAGGGTATTTCAGTACTTGCTTCTTATATCTTGTGAGTTTTCTTCAGGAAAATACTGTTCAAAACTCGCCGACAAAAAATGAAGGTGCAGCTGTATATCACATTTAATTTTCTTTAAGTTTTCTTCACTGGTGCCGTTTTCTTCTATATGCTGCAAAAGTGTTGGGAACATGTAGTAAAGAGGCTGATCAACTGCAAGTCTTGTTTACCAAAGTATTATTGACTTCTTAAATGCTTCTACTTCCTCATTGTGTTTGAATACATCATGTTCTTTCCCTTGCAGTTTTAGATAAAGTTCATTAAGCTTTGAGAAAATATCTGCTTAATATGAAAGCTTCAGAATCCACTCATCATTGCAAAATAAGTTTGCCAAGCTGGATTTTTTCTCTAAAAGGAAAATATGACTTTCCGTTCTTAATTCATAAACCCTGGTTAGAATTCTGCCACGGGAAAGCCACCGAACTTATGTATGATACAGAAGGTGTGAATGGTCAGCTCCCATCTCCAGGCACAAAAGCTCAAACAACCGACTGTTAAGCGCACTGTTTTTTTTTGTTTTTTTTTACGTTGTTGCCTATTGCGCCGGTAGGCATCTTCCAGTGGGGCCTGATGGTCGGCCCAAGGCTTCTTCCAGGTGGGGCCTGATGGTCGGCCCAGCCCGTTCTGGCGCAGGCGAGTGTTTATAGTGGCGCCATCTTGCATTGGCTCATGCTGCCCCCCGGAACTCGTTCTTGATTCGCTTGGACGGCTTCCTCTAGAGTCCGGGTTGATGGGTGGTCTTCAGGACAGCATGTGGGTAGTTTTAAGCCACTCGGCGGTGACTGAAAAATCCGAGTGGTAGCGTTGGGATTCGAACCCGCGTCGTCCATCACGCGGTGAATGTGAGCCCAGTACGATACCACCTACGCCAGATTATTTAATGAAGTTGATAACTTTCACTACGTCATTCAAAACACCTCTGAGACTGTCTGGGATGCCTTTGGCAGCCAGCGCTTCACGGTGGACGAAGCAATGTTTCCAAATTATGTCATTACCGGCTGCTTCTGATATTTTAGTCACAACGCCACTTTTTTCCAGTCATGTTTGCTGCTCCATCAGTTGAAATTCCTTTGCAATTGACCCAGTTCAGTTTGTATTTTTCAACTATAAAATCATTCAACACTCTGAATATCTCTGATCCTGATGAACGTGTAGGTAGGGTTAAGCAGCAGAGCATGTTTTCCAAGAAGTCATCTTCACGTACGTAATACCGCACAGTTAGATATATCAGTACTTTCGTTAAGCTGAATAGCAAAGTCTCCAGCAGACTGTAGACGTGACACCAACTGAAATTCCAAATTTTCCGCGAAATCACTTATCCGCCGTGACACTGTTGTATCACTGAGAGGAACACATTTTATCCTGTCTGCCGACTTGCCATCAAGAATCGTGCTCACTATATCCACAGTGGACGGGAGGATAAGTTTCTCACCGTATGTATATGGTACTTTCTCTTTAGCAATGCGGTATGAAACTATATATGATGCCAGTTGTGCTTTATCATTAGGAGTAGTTGCTTTATATAGAACTTTCGCTGACATCATCATTTGCTCTTTTTTCTCTGGAAATACTCGATTGGTTTTGCAACGAGGCTAGGATGCTTAGTCTCAAGATGTCGCTTTAATTTTGATGGCTTCAAACTCTCATTTGCAAGAATTTCACTGCAAATCACACACTGTGGATTTGGTTCACCTTTCTCTTGTGCACACCTGACGAAGCCATACTTCAGAAATTCATCGCTGTATTGCCTTGTCCATGATTTAACTTTCTTCTTGACAGGCGGCTCTGAAGAGGAAGCTGACGTGGATGAGGCATCTCCCAAGCTCGACGCACGGCGCTCGGCCTGTGTGCCTTTATCAGGTGCACACGTACTTGGCGACTGAACAGTGACATGTTTTGTTACAAAACGATCCATGCCGTCAAGGCGTTTGGTATAACAGTATGTGCCACTGGGTATTGTGTCTACGCTCACGCTCCCGCGGTACAAACGCAACTGCCAACTGACGGTATGGTAGTTTCTGTGACGCGTAAAGATTTCGAACGCGTACTAATCCTGTCCCGGACTTGTACGCGTGGCCCTTCCACCGAACCCGCCGCCCATTCCCCTCTCTCTCTCTCTCTCTCTCTCTCTCTCTCTCTCTCTCTCTCTCATATTTATGACAACGTGGATTATATTATTATTATTATTATTATTATTATTATTATTATTATTATCATTATTATTATTATTATTATTATTATTATTATGTGACGACCCACTGAATATGAGCTCGCGACCCAGTACTGGGTCGCGACCCGTACTTTGAAGAACCCTGCGCTAGACAACTGGGCGTCTCGCGCGGGGTGCTTACCCTGGGTGCTCACACACCAATTTTTTTTTTTTTTTTACGTTGTTGCCTATTGCGCCGGTAGGCATCTTCCCGGTGGGGCCTGATGGTCGGCCCAAGGCTTCTTCCAGGTGGGGCCTGATGGTCGGCCCAGCCCGTTCTGGCGCAGGCGAGTGTTTATAGTGGCGCCATCTTGCATTGGCTCATGCTGCCCCCCGGAACTCGTACTTGATTCGCTTGGACGGCTTCCTCTAGAGTCCGGGTTGATGGGTGGTTTTCAGGACAGCATGTGGGTAGTTTTAAGCCACTCGGCGGTGACCGAAAAATCCGAGTGGTAGCAAGAGGATTCGAACCCGCGTCGTCCATCACGCGGCGAATGTGGGTCCAGTACGCTATCACTTCGGCCACCGCCTACCCTCTCGCTAGACTCTCGCTTCAGCTCCGCGTAGCCCCGCCCACTTTACCATATATGGGAGTTGTGGGGAGCCACGCACGGAGTCACCAGCCTGGCCACGCATAGTGTGGACGCCGCTAGAGAGAGAATCATGAAAACATACCACGCCACTATACAAGTTTTACTTTTATGCTTCGTAGCCAACTCATGTCGCGTAAAACATACTTGCCTATTTCATCATTGGACAGGAGAAAGATTGCAGATTATGACTGTGTTGAAAACAACTCAAACTGACTAAAAATAAAGGAAATAATGCGAGTTGAATTCAAAGACGACTTATAAAGGTTTATACCACTTTTTATTCCATGCCAATTTTCCATATAATTATTAAGCTACTGTAAAAACAAAGTGCCACTTGATAAAGAAAACTCTCCTGAATATGATGGTGTCAACAGATTATCGATACGTTAGAAAGGAAGGGAGGTAAGCAAGTTTTTATACGAACTTATTAAATTTTAATATTAGGCTATATGTGCTTTTGCGCTACGAAGCCACTCGTCCATCGCCTACAATTTTATATAAAAGCTTGCTTACCTCCTTTTTCCTTTCTAACCTACCAAAAATCTATTCTTACCTTCATCTTCAGGATAATTTTTTTTTTTGTCAGGTGGCATTGTTTCTTTTTATAGCAGCTTAATAATTCTGTAAAGAAATCGGCATGGAATAAAAAGCTTTTGGAGTGGTGGGGTGGGGGTGTCAGAAGCGGACTAACTTCCTTGCCCAACCTGGAGGTTACACTATTATTGTGTCCGAGTGCACATGGCAACTCTGCATCCTTCATCATCATTTTAACAGTTATGTCTTTGGCTTCAAGCTTAAGGAAATGCATTAAAAAAGTATTTTTCAACTACTCCTTTTGGGACTATTGCTATTCACACACTGTTGTTATTAATAAGGCAACAATATATTGATTTCATATATTTGTTACATATAAACTTATGACGTCATTGTCCAAGCCCTTCCTGCGTCGTGACTGGCTCGGTCTGGTTGACACATCTGACTGTTGATTGGGTGGTTGTAGGTATGGGACCGAGGCAGTTTACAATTCCGAATAATGCTCGCGGGACTTCTGGCATTTAGCCAAAAACATCTCCAATTTCACCTCTTCATCTTTCCCTCCTTTCCTTAGTCTTGACGGCAACACCGCCGCCTCATCTATCTCTAAGGTTGAACTCTTCTCTCAAACTTTCTCTAAAAACTCCATTCTGGACAAGTCTGTGCATATTCCTCCTACTCATCCCCCCTCTGACTCCTTTATGCCTGTTATTAAGATTCTTAAGAATGATGTTTTCTATGCCCTCTCTGGCCTCAATCCTCAGAAGGCTTATGGACGTGATGGAGTGCCTCCTATTGTCCTTAAAAACTGTGCTTCCGTGCTGACACCCTGCCTGGTCAAACTCTTTCGCCTCTGCCTGTCAACATCTACCTTTCCTTCCTGCTGGAAGTATGCTTTCATACAGCTTGTAACTAAGAAGGGTGACCGTTCCAATCCTTCAAACTACAGACCTATAGCTTTACTTTCTTGTCTATCTAAATCTTTTGAATCAATCTTTAACCGGAAGACTCAAAAGCACCTATCCACTTCTGACCTTCTATCTGATCGTCAGTATGGGTTCCGCAAGGGGCGGTCTACTGGTGATCTCCTTGCCTTCCTAACTAACTTTTGGTCATCCTCTCTTGGCCATTTCGGTGAAACCTTTGCTATTGCACTGGATATATCAAAAGCCTTTGATAGGGTCTGGCACAAATTTTTGCTTTCCAAACTACCCTCCTACGGTTTCTATCCTTCTTCAGTTTCCTTTCTGACCGTTCTATTTCTGCTGTGGTAGACGGTCACCGTTCTTCCCCTAAACCTATTAACAGTGGTGTCCCGCAGGGTTCTGTCCTATCTCCCACTCTCTTTCTGTTGTTCTGTTGTTCGTTGCCAAAACGAACTGTTCTATCCATTCTTACGCCGATGACTCTACCCTGCATTACTCAACTTCTTTTAATGAAAGACCCACCCAACAGGAACTAAACGATTCCAGGCTGGAGGCAGCAGAACGCTTAGCCTGGCTGGAGAGATCGTGTGCTGGCGCTCCACGTTTAGTCCGTTCTGCTGAGCTTCCCTTGTCCATCTCCTGCATTATACTGTGCCAAGCCTGGTTGGTGACTCCCCTCACCCACTTACATAAGCATGGTTCAGCGTAGAGGTGGTCGTGGTCGTGGTAGAGGAGGACATCAGGTGGAAAGTTCTCAATCTTTTGCCAACATGGCTGCCAGGAACGTAAACAACAGTGCTCAGGCCCGCTCACCACCACCCCCTCAGGCCATACCTGGCCCTAGTCTAGACCCTATCGATAACTCCAGTGATCCTTGTGGTACATGTAATGGTGTTACTGATTCAAATGCTATAGGGTGCGACAGATGCCCTAACTGGTTCCACCCTTCCGCCATGTGCTTAGGCTTACCTGATCAACTGATTCTAAGTATACAGGAGTATGGAGGGTCCGGTGTTGTGTTTGTATGCACAGAGTGTCGCACCAGAAGCAGTAGTGGTGGTGATGTGTCTCAGTCAGCTTTACAGCAACTTTTTCAGACAGTAAAGAAACTATGTGAGACAGTTCAAACCCTCTTTACCCAGGTAGCTGTATTATCTACTAACCCTTCTTCAGGTACATCCTCTCAACCCCAGAACCCTACCCCAGCTCTAGGCCTTGATCCTGACTCACCTCATAACAGAGACCAACTGCGTACATTGATCAGGGAGGAGACTAGAGAGATGGAGGAAAGGCACAAGAGAAGATCTTCCATAATTGTTAGGGGCATCAAGGCCCAGTCTGTTGATACCTTCAAGCCTGTGTTTGACAGTGTGTGCACTCATTTGACTGGCTCATCTGCATTATTTTCCAACGCTGTGTGCATCAGCAAGGAAAGACATATCTTTCGCTTGAAAATTGAAGATGATAACTCTAGAAAAACTTTGCTCGACAATGCTAGGAACCTGCGAAAAAGCTCCTTCTCTGATATATTCATTAACCGTGACTTAACTTACAAGCAGCGAGGAGAGCTCAAAGCTAGACGAAATCAAAGTACTGTCTCTGGAGCAAATGCACTCCCCCTGTCTTCTGGTGTTGCACAAGAGACCCGATCTAACACCACTGGCACCCCAGCTGATGCTAGTGTAAGTGCCAGTGGGACTACTACACCAGCCACTCCCTCCGTACCTGATTTAAACTTATAAGCCAGCAGTGCTTCCCTGCAAAGAAACAGTTCCTAAGTCTAAATGTAGGCTTTTGCAATATAAATAGCATTGATAACAAACTAAATATTTTATCAGATTTTTTAATAGAATATAAGCTAGATTTATTTGGAGTAGCGGAGACTTGGTTAGTTCCCACCATAGCAGATTCTTTTATTTCTATCAACCAATACATTGTAGTTAGATCTGACACACACCGGGTGACGCTCGTAAGCATGGCGTTTGCATGTATGTGAAAAAGAACATACACTACATCCCTCTTAAAGCCAATTGCAGTAATGTTTGCATTATACACCTGCTGGATTTTAATCTTTATGTAGTGACAGTGTATCGCCCTCCTTCCTACACCCACACTGATAATAATGAACTTGCCCAATTTCTTCTCAACTTCTGTCCTTCCAAGGAAGTGCTGATACTCAGCGATTTTAATCTCCCTGCTATTGCCTGGCACCATAGTGATGCCATGACCATGAATTATCCTCCCCTAGACAAACTCTTTATGAGTTCTTTATCACTCTGGGTCTTCACCAGTGGGTAAAGAGCCCGACATTTGTGTCCTCTGGCAACACCCTAGACTTGGTCTTAACCAGCGAGAATGATAGGGTGGGTGATGTGGAGGTCTTGCCTAACTTTACCAGCTGTGGCCATTGTCCCTTAATTCTACAGTATTACTTTGAAAATAGTGTTGAGATCAATCTTGTCCATCATGTTAAGTACTCCTGGCATAGAGGTAAATATAACAAGATAAATGAGTCTCTACAAGATACTGATTGGGATTTTGAGTTTTATGATATATCTGTAGATGATATGCTTTCAAGACTAAAGTCTATTCTTACAAACCTTATTGCTAAGTATGTTCCAGTCACTCAAGATCGCCCCCGCCAGTTCCGTCAACACCCTCCGAACTCCCTAAAGACTACCAGGAAAAATGCCTGGTTTGCTTGTAAGCTTAATAGATCAACCTATGGCAGACACTCCCATCAGGCTGTTTTTGCCCTTGAGCAATTTAATGGGAAAAACCAGAGCTTCCGTAATTATTATGTTGCCGAACAAATAGCTTATGAAAGATCCCTCATTCACAAGATAAAGGAATCACCCAAACTATTACACCAATACATAAGGAGGAAAAAGATTGGTGCACCATCATGGGTCCACTTAAGCTAGACAGTGGAGAATTGACTGCGGACTGTGGTGCAATGGCTGAGATATTTGCCTCTAGTTTCAGTCTAGTGTATGCCACCCAGGATCCAAGTACTCCCTTTCCCCATCAACGTTCACTTGCATCCATTGATGATGTAACTATATCTCTAGAGGAAGTTAGGATGAGACATACTTCACTGGATGTCAATTCAAGCATGGGCCCTGATTGTCTACATCCTTGTCTCCTTAAGTTTTGTCCCAATCTGGCTACCCCTCTTCAATTAATTTTCAAGCAATCCTTACTCCAGGGTAGGTTGCCTGTTGAGTGGAAGAAATCCAACATTGTGCCCATTTTTAAGAAGGGATCCAGACATATTCCTCTCAATTATAGGCCAATTAGCCTTACTTTAGTATGTTGTAAGACTTTAGAAAGGATTATAGCTAAAGACCTGTATGAGTTCCTAGAAGTTAACCAGATCTTGTCTGCTGACCAGTTTGGGTTCCGTCGTGGCAGAACTGTTGACGATCAGCTCCTACTGGTATACCATGATGTAACCTCTTGGCTTGACCTGGGTGCTGTCGTTGATGTTGTCTTGTTTGACTTTAGCAAGGCCTTTGATGTTGTTTGTCACACCATTCTTATAGACAAACTAAGATATCTGGGTGTGGGTGGTCGGCTGCTTGACTGGAACTCTGACTTTCTGACGGGCAGAATCATGCAAGTGTCAATATCGGGTGCCTCTAGCTCATCTAGACTGATCCGTAGTGGAGTTCCACAAGGTTCTGTACTGGGCCCACTACTGTTCCTTATATGTCAACCACCTACCTTCACATGTTAAATCTAAGTGTAAATTCTTTGCGGACGACTTCAAACTGTATATGAAGATACGGCATAATGCCACTTACCCTTTGGCTGAAGATCTCAGTTATCTCCAAAGAGATATTAATAGTGTCTCCAGGGTGGCTAGCTCGTGGGGGCTAAAGTTTAACCCATCCAAGTGTGTAGTGCTACGATGCCAACGTGGCTCTACTGACTGGACAGCTGTGGGCTCTCTTCAGCACTACCACCTAGATAACTCTGATCTGTCCTTGGCTGACACCCATAGAGACCTGGGAGTTCTAGTCGACAACACCCTCAAGTCTCATGCATATATGAGAACAACAGTTAATAAAGCTGAAGGATTAGCCAATAACATACTCATATCTACTCTCTGTCGCTCCAGTGACTTTATGTTTGCCATCTTCAAGTCACACATAAGACCTACTTACTAGAGTTTGGGTCAACAGTTTGGAACACTGGATACCTGGGTGACCTGCGGCTGCTGGAGTCAGTGCAGCGCCGCTGGACCAAGCACATAGATGGCCTGGCTGAACTAAATTATGCTGATCGTCTCAAGGCTCTTAACCTATACTCTGTACAAGGCAGACTTTTGAGAGCAGACCTCATTAAATGTTGGAAGATCTTTCATGATCAGTGTGCCATTTATCCGTCTGATCTATTTACTATCTCCCCAGTCACTACTACCAGAGGCCACAGATTCAAATTAGCCAAACCATACACCTCCACTGAGTGTAGACGCAGATTTTTCAGTGTTAGGTGCATTGATCACTGGAACTCCCTCCCAGACAGCGTTGTTAGCGCTGGCACAATCCAGGCATTTAAACGGGGCCTTCACCTCTCCCTTGAACAGTCACTGTTCTCGTACACGGAATAATTACCTGCCTCTGTCAAAACTCATCCCATTATTAACATTGTTCTGTAACGAACTCATATCTATACACCTTGCTTAATACCTAGCTGCACATGGCACACATTCCGCCCATTATTTTTGTACAAATCATAATGTCCTTAATTGAACTGATGGGCTGGCGTGCCAGCAGTTGCGGGCTATCCTTCTACGTACCACTGATATGTGAACCATGACAGTAAGGTGGGGTAGCCAACCAGGTAAGTAAACCAGGTGAGACTTTACTATTATTTTCGATTGGGACAAGAAGAACCTGGTGTCCTTTAACCCCTCAAAAACATAGTTTCTCCATCTATCCACTCGACACAATCTTCTATACAACTATCCCCTATTCTTTGACAACACTCATCTATTACCTTCTTCAACACTAAGCATCCTCGGTCTATCCTTATCTCAAAATCTCAACTGGAAACTTCATATCTCTTTTCTTACTAAATCAGCTTCCTCGAGGCTGGGCGTTCTGTACCGTCTCCGCCAGTTTTTCTCCCCAGTATATATATGTGTATATATATATATATATATATATATATATATATAAATATATATATATATATATATATATATATATATATATATATATATATGTATATATGTATATAAATATATATATATATATATATATATATATATATATTTATATATATATATATATATATATATATATATATATATATATATGTGTGTGTGTGTTTGTGTGTGTGTTTAAGTCAGAAAAAAAACATGATCTATATTAAAAAATCTGTGCCTTGCACGTTATTAGAAATGCATTGAAATATAACATGTTAAAAAAACAATAATAATAAATGGAAAAATGAAATAGAAATAGAAATAATAAGACTAAGAGTAAACTGGGGGTTTAGAAAACCTCCTGAAACCCCCCGCCATGTTGCCTCTCTTTCTATCTTCTATCGATATTTTCATGCTGACTGCTCTTCTTAACTTGCTAACTGCAGGCCTCCTCCTTCCCCTTTTGCGGCCCCGCTGCACACGACGTTCTACTCATGCTCATCCCTATACTGTCCAAACGCCCTATGCAAGAGTTAACCAGCATTTTCATTCTTTCATCCCTTACACTGGTAAACTCTGGAACAGCCTTCCTTCGTCTATGTTTCCTCCTGCCTTTGACTTGAATTCTTTTCAGAGGAATGTATCAAGACACATCTCCTCCCGAAATTGACCTCTCTTTTGGCCGCTCTTAACTTTTGTCTCTGTAGGAACAGCGATTAGCAGGGTTCTTTTTTTACACCTTTTTTTGTTGTTGTTGCCCTTGAGCTGTTTCTTTAGCTTTAAAAAAAAAAAGAGGCAACATGGCGGCGGAATTTAAGAAGATAGAAGACTATTAGTAAGAGGAGGAAAGCTGATGAGACGAAGAGCCGTAGACTCCACTCTGTCCAAGGGAGCTGAGTGAGTGGACTCCCCCCCAACCACACACCCACACATCCACCCACCCACCCACCCACACACACACACACACACACACACACACACACACACACACATGTGAGATGCATACTCCATACGAGGGCGGTCAAGGCCCCTATAAATGGAAAGCATCTGTGCGGGGGAGAAGAACTGACGGAGACGGTACAGAACGCCCAGCCTCGAGAAAGCTGATTTAGTAAGTGAAGAGATATGAAGTTCCCAGCTAAGATTTTTTATTATGGATAGACCGAGGATGTTTAGTGTTGAAGAAGGTGATACCTGAGTGTTGTCGAAGAATAGGGGATAGGTGTTTCATATATATATATATATATATATATATATATATATATATATATATATATATATATATATATATATATATATATATATATATATATATATATATATATATATATATATATATGTGTGTGTGTGTGTGTGTGTATATATATATATATATATATATATATATATATATATATATATATATATATATATATATATATATATATATATATATATATATATATATATATATATATATATATATATATATATATATATATATATATATATATATATATATATATATATATATATATATATATATATATATATATATATATATATATATATATATATATATATATATATATAGTTGGCGCGCGACCTTCCCTGATTCAGTCAGCGGGCGACCTTCCCAGGGTTCAGTCAGCGGGCGACCTTCCCTGGGTTCAGTCAGCGCGCGACCTTCCCTGGGTTCGCACGTGACTTTTCTTGCCCCGCTGTGTGTGGTGCCAACTCGCTTTTTCCTCTGCTTTTTTGGTGTGAGGCGTTCTGTGCTTTTGTGAATTGCTGCTGTGCTGGAGGACTTCACAATCAGGAGGACTACCATTACTACAGACCGCTAAGTGTTCTGATTTAGTATTTACATAGTTAGATAGTGATCCACAGTTACTCCTAGGACAAGTGTATTAAGCCTACCACATCTACACTAAATTCAACACTCTTTCACACGAACCCAGTGCTACACGGTTTTATATTGGTTTTGTGTTTTCTTCTCTTTCTACTTTTTTTTTTTTTTTTTTTTACGTCGTTGCCTGTTGCGCCGGTAGGCATCTTCCTGGTGGGGCCTGATGGTCGGCCCAAGGCTTCTTCCAGGTGGGGCCTGATGGTCGGCCCAGCCCGTTCTGGCGCAGGCGAGTGTTTATAGTGGCGCCATCTTGCATTGGCTCATGCTGCCCCCCGGATACTCTACTGTTTTGTTATAATATGACCACGTGAATCAGGCGCGCCAAGCTACGTTAATTTCTAAGTCCACACAAAACACTAGACTATCCACCTTTCCGCGCAAACCTAGTGAACACAGTTATTATCTTCTTTACGTAAGTGATTTCTCAGTATAATAATATAGGCCTGTGTCTTGTCTTTGTGGGTAGAAATAACCGCGCCTTTTTTTCCCGAGACACACCCTTTTCCCCGGGGAATTGACCTGACTGCGACCTGACAGCAGCTGTTGGTTTGTTTTCCTAGATACACATTTTTGCCCAGAGATTTGACCTGACGACCTCACCGCAGCTGCGTACCATTGTTATTGTCTTAACGCGCCAAATTGCTTCCGTCTTGCCTCGCCCTTATCTTCACCATGACGTCCCTCAAGCGTTGTTCTGGGTGTAGCCTTCGCATGACCAAGCAAGACTTTCTTTCCAAGGACGTTTGTAGGTTATGCGTTAAGATTCAGAAGGATGATCAGAGGATCATAGAGTTAGCGAATAGGGTTACGACTATCGCCGCCCAGGTAGACTGATATTATTAGTGCAGCAGCACGCCTCGCCTCCTCCTCTTCCCCTTCCCCTTCCTCTTACATTCCTCTTCTTCCTCGTCCTTCCCCCACACAGCGGCCCCTCCCATCCTCCTCCTGTTCCTGTTCCCTGCTGTAATTGTTCAAAGAAATATGCTGAGATTCACTACCAAACCAGCGACTCGATGTGTAGGTACTGTGTCTTAGACTTACGTATTCAGGCACTACAAACAACCAACGAGGATCTACAACGCTCCAATTCTTTACTTTGGGACATCGTGACGTCACACCCTCAACTCCCTCCTCCTCCTTCTTCTTCTTCTTCTTCTTCTTCTTCTTCTTCTTCTTCTTCTTCTTCTTCTTCTTCTTCTTCGTCTTCTTCTTCTCCGTATTCACCCTCCACCACCAGCACCGCCATCACCCCCGCCCCCTCCCCCACCCATCCCACCATCACCACCACGACCTACTCTTCCTCCTCCCCTTCCTCTTCCTCACTCTTCTCTTCCGCCCCTTCCTCCTCCTCTCACTCTGCCCCTCCTCCACATCATCAACATCCTCCTCCTCTACTCCCCCAGTCAACCCCTACCGCCCTTCCTACTCCTCCGCCTCTGCCCCTCCTCCACATCCTCAACATCCTCCTCCTCTACTCCTCCCCAGTCAACCCCTTCCTCCCCTTCCTCCTCCTCCACCTCTGCCCCCTCCTCCACATCCTCAACATCCTCCTCCTCTACTCCCCTGCAGTCAACCCCTTCCGCTTCTTCCTTATCTTCCCTTGGCTCCCCCTTGTCCCTCTCCTCTACCAGCCCTCCTAACGCCTCCACGTCCAGTCGCCACCACACTCCCACTCCTCACTACTCATCCATTAGACGCCACAAGACCATTCTTCCTGCTGTGGTCTGCGTAGATCAGACACAGTTTCGGGGCACAGACAAGCTGAAAACATCTGTTAGACTTGTAGGGGACTCGCTGGTTAGAGGTCAATTAACGGAATTCTGCGGCAGGAATACAGAAACGCGGAGGCGTTATTTTATTCCGGGAGCCAAACTGGACGACATTACTTCAGCTGTCGATGCTGTCACGGAACTCGCGAAGGAAGACACAGTTTATTTGATTCACGCGGGGACAAATGACGTTCAGTCTACTCAAACTCAGGCCCTACTATCAAAATACCGTCAGGTCACTCGGCGTTACAAGACCAAGTCCCCTCACGTCATTGTCTCTGGAATTCTACCAAGAATCAGCGCTTACGCCGGCTTCAACAGCAAAGCGAGCAACATCAATACTAGTCTGAAGGAAATTTGTGACGACGAAGGCGTGGCGTTTACAAACGCCTGGCACCACTTCCTTGAGCGCCCAGACTTGTTTTGGAACGATGGACTACATCTGAATGAGGTTGGATCGGCGCGTTTCGGGAGGCTTCTGGACGAGGCAGTGAAAAGCTTTTCGAAAAGCCTTTCAAAAAACGGCGGGCGAGGACGGGGCAAAGGCAGCCCTTGATCAACCAACCCGTAGCGTCAGTGCGACTCACAAGAAACTGTGTAACTAACCACGCCTCCGACAAGCGAACTGGTACAACTCGTCACGGCCACATTTCTATCATGTACACAAATGCACGTAGTTTAATACCCAAAAAGGACGAAATTAGGGCGTATATTGCAACAGAGAAACCAGATGTGGTAGCCATCACAGAGACTTGGGCCAACTCTACCCATCTAGAATCCGAAATGTCATTCCCTGGATACGAAAGCTTCCACAAAAGTCGAAAGCACAAGAAAGGAGGAGGAGTAGTTTGCTACGTAAAAAGTACACTCCCTGCCATAAAAATAGACAAACAGGACGCAGAGAAATACGATTCTGTCTATGTGGAAATAACCGCAACTGACAAGAAACTAACACTTGCAACCGTATACAGGCCTCCGAAACAACAGGCAGCCGATGACATTGCCCTCTACGAAGAGATTCACTCTCTATCACAAAGCAAGGAAGCAATTATAATTGGGGACTTTAATTGCCCTAACATTGACTGGGGACTGATGACTGGAGATCAAGAGGGTAACAGGCTTTTAGAAATGGTGGAGGATTCGTTCCTCACTCAAGTTGTAACTCAACCAACAAGAGAAAACAATCTGCTGGATCTGGTATTAGTAAGCGACCCCGACCTCATTCGCGACTGTACAGTTGGAGAGAAACTTAATGGGTGCGATCACCACTTAATCCGTTTTAATATCAACATATGTCACAAACTCGTAGATAATCCGTCAGTGATACCAGATTACAAAAAAGGAAATTTCAACTTAGCCCGTGCACTGCTTCCCCCTACGACCTGGGACCAACTTGGCATCACCGACAATACAATCGACAACGAGTGGAACGTCTTCAAAGATAAGCTGTTGCAAGTAGAAAAGGCTACAGTGCCTACGAAATCCAGGCGAGTAAATGGGGCCGTAGATCCACCGTGGATGACCAGAGAAATAAAAAGGGCAGTAAACCTAAAAAAAAGGAATTATAATTTGATGAAAGAGAATGCTACGGCCGAAGCCAGCACACAGTACCACAACAGCCTCAGAGCTTGTCGCAGCCTTATTCGGAGTAGCAAACGCAACTATGAAAAGCAAATAGCGCGCGAAATCAAAACTAACTCCAAGAAATTCTTCACGTACATAAGATTGAAAAAGAAAGCAAAATCCAATATTGGTCCCCTGACAGACGAGACTGGATCTGTAACTCAGGACAGTAAACAGATGGCCAGAATCCTCAACAGTAACTTCGCATCCGTATTCACAGTCGAGGACATCGAAACCATTCCCGAGAGCCCTGACCCGCCGAATGAGATCACGCCGCTGGAAATTGACTCAATATGCGACCAAGAAGTAAAAAAGTACTTGGACAAACTCGACACGAACAAGTCAACGGGACCCGACAGTTTGTCCCCGCGGTTATTAAAAGAGCTTAAACAACAAATACTTCAACCACTCACTATCATATTCAACCGGTCAGTTCAACTAAACAAGGTCCCGGAAGACTGGAAGATGGCGAACGTAACACCGATTTTCAAAAAAGGAGACAAAAGCGTTGCATTAAACTACAGGCCCATAAGTTTGACATCAGTGGCAGGAAAAATACTCGAAAAGATTATTAGAGATAAACTTGTTAAGTTTCTAGAAAACAATAATATAATCTCCGACAACCAGCATGGCTTCAGAAACAAGCGCTCCTGCCTAACGAATTTATTAGACTTCTTCCAAGGTATATATAAGAACTGGGATGCCCACATCCCCAGTGATGTTGTATACCTGGACTTTCAGAAAGCCTTCGACAAGGTACCGCACGAGCGACTCCTTAAGAAACTGCACTCGGCGGGCATCGGAGCCAATCTGATCGCGTGGCTAAGAGATTAGCTCACCGACAGAAAACAACGAGTACTACTCAACGGACAGCCTTCCGATTGGCTACCAGTCACTAGTGGAGTGCCTCAAGGGTCAGTGCTGGGACCCATCCTCTTTATCATATATATCAATGACCTAGAATCAGGACTGAAATCCACAATATCGAAATTTGCAGATGACACCAAGGTGGTTGGAGATGCCCTCACAAAGACCGACTGCGAAATCATTCAGAAAGACCTCAATCACATTATCGAATGGTCGGAAAAATGGCAAATGTCTTTTAATGTTGACAAATGCAAAGTCATGCACATTGGGTCCCAAAATAGTAACCACACATACATCATGAATGGGAAACCTCTGCAAGCGATGCAGGAGGAAAAGGATCTTGGAGTCACTATCAGCAGTGACCTGAAACACGCGAATCACTGTAAAAAAGCATATAACAAGGCCAACATTATGCTCGGGTTCATAGCGAGGAACTTCGAGTGTAAAACACCAGAGTAGGTAGGAAGACACCTACCGAACGGGCGCAAGCCACTCCCGGTGAGGTATATATGGGAGGTGAGAAGGGAGCTGAAGCCCTCCAAAGACCCTTCCCATGTCCTCACTAACCGTTTCCCTATTTTCTCACCAACACCGGAGAGTAGTTCAGCATGCTCTCTAAAAACAGATCCTCTCTTTATCCACACCACACTACATTCTCACAACATATACACCTTTTCCCAAAATTAAAATTTCAAAATGTCGCACATACACCAAGCCTCGGAGTCCCCGCCTGGGGGGGGGAACCACAAATTCCCCCAGGGAGGACTCCCCTTCTGGCTGCCGACCCGAGAGGTGTCTTGATAACTCCTCGAACCTCTTTCTTCTCAATTTTTGCAACATTCGCGGTCTTCGGTCTAATTTTCATTCTGTGGAACATCATCTCTCCTCCTCTAAACCTCACCTTCTCTTCCTTACCGAAACACAGGTTTCTGAGGCTACTGACAGAAATCTCTACTCTGTTCCCTCCTACTATCTCTATCCTAAATTTCAATCCAAAGCTGGATGTTGCGCCTACGTGCGCAACGACATCACTTGCTCTCGTGCCCACGACCTTGACTCTTCTGAATTTTCCACCATCTGGTTAAGACTTCACTGTCATTCTATTACTAAATACATCTGTGCTGTTTATCTCTCACCTAACTCTACCAACTATGTAAAATTCTTTGACTATTTGAATTCTAAAGTGGAGCACATCTTGACCCACTCTCCCTTCGCTGAAATCTCCATCCTAGGAGATTTCAATGTTCACCACCAGCTTTGGCTTTCATCCTCTTTCACTGACCATCCTGGTGAACAAGCCTACAACTTTTCTATCCTCAACGACCTAGAGCAGTTGGTCCAGCACCCTACACGTATTCCTGACCGTCTTGGAGATCGGCCCAACATTCTAGACCTCTTCCTTACCTCAAACCCTTCTGCTTATTCTGTCAAACTGTTCTCTCCGTTGGGCTCCTCCGATCACAATCTTATTTCTGCATCCTGTCCTATCGCTCCTGTACACCCTCTGCACCCACCGAAGAGGCGATGCTTCTGGCATTTTGCTTCAGCTCGGTGGGACGACCTGAGGATGTACTTCTCCGATTTCCCGTGGAATGATTATTGCTTCCAGGATAGAGACCCCTCTGTGTGTGCTCAGCGCATCACAGAGGTGATTGTCTCTGGAATGGAGGCATACATTCCTCGTTCTTTCTCTACTCCTCACGCTAAAAAGCCTTGGTTTAATCACGCTTGTTCTCGTGCTGTCAATGATAGAGAGGTAGCTCACAAAAGATACCAGAGCCTTCAAACTAATGCTAATTATGAACTTTACATTTCTGCCCGAAATCGTGCCAAATCTATTCTCCGACTAACCAAAAATTCTTTCATTAATAGAAAATGTCAAAACCTTGCTTTCTCTAACTCTTCCCGTGACTTCTGGCATCTAGCCAAAAACATCTCCTCCAACTTCACTTCTTCATCTTTCCCTCCACTCCTCAGTCCTGACGGCAACACTGCCGTCTCATCTATCTCTAAGGCTGAACTCTTCTTTCAAACTTTTTCTAAAAACTCCACTCTGGACGATTCTGGACATATTCCTCCTACTCATCCCCCCTCTGACTCCTTTATGCCTGTTATAAAGATTCTTCAAAATGATGTTTTCTATGCCCTCTCTGGCCTCAATCCTCAGAAGGCTTAAGGACCTGATGGAGTGCCTCCTATTGTCCTTAAAAACTGTGCCTCCGTGCTGTCACCCTGCCGGGTCAAACTCTTTCGCCTCTGCCTGTCAACATCTACCTTTTCTTCTTGCTGGAAGTATGCCTTCATACAGCCTGTACCTAAGAAGGGTGACCGCTCCAATCCCTCAAACTACCGTCCTATTGCTTTACTTTCTTGTCTATCTAAAGCTTTTGAGTCAATCCTTAACCGGAAGATTCAAAAGCACCTTTCCACTTCTGACCTTCTATCTGATCGCCAGTATGGGTTCCGCAAGGGGCGTTCTACTGGTGATCTAGCCTTCTTAACTGACTCTTGGTCATCCTCTCTTAGCCGTTTCGGTGAAACTTTTGCTATTGCGCTGGACATATCAAAAGCTTTTGATAGGGTCTGGCACAAATCTTTGCTTTCTAAACTACCCTCCTACGGTTTCTATCCTTCTCTCTGTACCTTTATCTCCAGTTTCCTTTCTGACCGTTCTATTTCTGCCGTGGTAGACGGTCACTGTTCTTCCCCTAAATCTATTAACAGCGGTGTCCCACAGGGTTCTGTCCTATCTCCCACTCTTTTTCTGTTGTTCATTGATGATCTTCTTTCCAAAACGAACTGTCCTATCCATTCCTACGCCGATGATTCCACTCTGCATTATTCAACTTCTTTTAATAGAAGACCTTCAGGAACTTAACGACTCAAGGCTGGAGGCTGCAGAACGCTTAGCCTCAGACCTTACTATTATTTCCGATTGGGGCAAGAAGTACCTGGTGTCCTTCAACGCCTCAAAAACACAGTTTCTCCACCTATCCACTCGACACAATCTTCCAAACAACTATCCCCTATTCTTTGACAACACCCAGCTATCACCTTCCTCAACACTAAACATCCTCGGTCTATCCTTAACTCAAAATCTCAACTGGAAACTTCATATCTCATCTCTTACTAAATCAGCTTCCTCGAGGCTGGGCGTTCTGTACCGTCTCCGCCAGTTCTTCTCCCCTGCACAGTTGCTGTCCATATACAGGGGCCTTGTCCGCCCTCGTATGGAGTATGCATCTCATGTGTGGGGGGGCTCCACTCACACAGCTCTTCTGGACAGAGTGGAGGCAAAGGCTCTTCGTCTCATCAGCTCTCCTCCTCATACTGATAGTCTTCTACCTCTTAAATTCCGCCGCAATGTTGCCTCTCTTTCTATCTTCTATCGATATTTCCACGCTGACTGATCTTCTGAACTTGCTAACTGCATGCCTCCCCCCCTCCCGCGGCCCCGCTGCACTCGACTTTCTACTCATGCTCATCCCTATACTGTCCAAACCCCTTATGCAAGAGTTAACCAGCATCTTCACTCTTTCATCCCTCACGCTGGTAAACTCTGGAACAATCCTCCTTCATCTGTATTTCCTCCTACCTACGACTTGAACTCTTTCAAGAGGAGGGTATCAGGGCACCTCTCTTCCCAAATTTGACCTTGCTCTTGGCCACCTCTTCTGATTGTTTTATGGGAGCAGCGATTAGCGGGCTTTTTTTTTTATTATTGTTTTCTTTTTTGTGTGTGCCCTTGAGCTGCCTCCTTTGTTGTAAAAAAAAAAAAAAATATATAAATATATATATATATATATATATATATATATATATATATATATATATATATATATATATATATATTTTTTACAGCTACAGAGACAGTTGAAGGGCGTAAAAAAATATTTAAAAAAAGCCCGCTACTCACTGCTCCTGAATAGAGGTCAAAGGAGTGTCCAAAAGAGAGGTCAATTTCGGGAGGAGAGGTGTCCTGATACCCTACTCTTGAAAGAGTTCAAGTCGTAGGCAGGAGGAAATACAGATGAAGGAAGATTGTTCTAGAGTTTACCTGCGTGAGGGATGAAAGAGTGAAGATGCTGGTTGACTCTTGCACAAGGGATTTGGACAGTATAGGGATGAGCATGAGTAGAAAGCCGTGTGCAGCGGGGCCGCGGGAGGGGGGGAGGCATGCAGTTAGCAAGTTCAGAAGAGCAGTCAGTATGAAAATATCGATAGAAGATAGAAAGAGAGGCATTATGGAATTTGAGAGTAGAAGACTATTAGTAGGAGGAGACTTGATGAGACGAAGAGCTTTGACTCAGTGTATCACACACACACAGTGGACCCCACACACACACACATGCATACATACGAGGGCGGATGAATACATGGTACGGGGGAGAAGAACTTATATATATATATATATATATATATATATATATATATATATATATATATATATATATATATATATATATATATATATATATATATATATATATATATATATATATATATATCGTGCTATTAAAGATAGAGAGGCAGCTCACAAAGGGTTCCAGAGCCTTCGAACTCCCGCTTACTATGACCTTTACATTTCAGCCCGGAATCGTGCCAAATCTATACTCCGACTTACCAAAACTTCTTTTATCAATAGAAAATGTAATTACCTTGCTTCTAATTCTTCCGGTGACTTCTGGCATCTAGCCAAAAAATGTCTCCTCCGATTTCACTTCTTCCTCTTTCCCTCCTCTCCTTAACCCTGACGGCAGCACTGCCGTCTCATCTGTCTCTAAGGCTGAACTCTTCGTTCAAACTTAAGAACTCCACCTTGGACGATTCTGGGCATATTCTTCCTACTCATCCCCCTTCTGACTCCTTTATGATTGTTATTAAGATTCTTCCAAATTATGTTTGTTATGCCCTCTCTGGCTTCAACTCTCAGAAGGCTTATGGACCTGATGGAGTGCCTCCTATTGTCCTTAAAAACTGTGCTTCCGTGCTGACACCCTGCCTGGTCAAACTCTTTCGTCTCTGCCTATCAACATCTACCTTTCCTTCCTGCTGGAAGTATGCCTTTGTACAGCCTGTGCCTAAGAAGTGTGACCGTTCCAATCCCTCAAACTACCGCCTTATAGCTTTACTTTCCTGGCTATCTAAAGTTTTTGAATCAATCCTTAACTGGAAGATTCAGAAGCACCTTTCCACTTCTTACCTTCTATCTGATGGCCAGTATGGGTTCCGCAAGGGGCGTTCTACTGGCGATCTTCTCGCTCTCTTTACTGACTCCTGGTCATCCTCTCTTAGCCGTTTCGGTGAAACTTTCTCTGTTGCACTAGACATATCGAAAGCCTTCGATAGAATCTGGCACGAAACTTTGCTTTCTAAACTGCCCTCTTACGGATTCTATCCTTCTCTCTGTTCCTTTATCTCCAGTTTCCTTTCCGGACGTTCTATCTCTGCGGTGGTAGACGGTCACTGTTCTTCCCTAAACCTATCAACAGTGGTGTTCCACAGGGCTCTGTCCTATCACCCACTCTCTTCCTGTTATTCATCAATGATCTTCTTTCTATAACAAACTGTCCTGTCAATTCATACGCCGACGACTCCACTCTGCATTATTCAACTTCTTTCAATAGAAGACATTCTCAACAGGAAGTACACGACTCCAGACTGGAGGCTGCAGAACGTTTAACCTCAGACCTTGCCATTATTTCCGATTGGGGCAGAAGGAACCTTGTGTCCATAATGCCTCAAAAACTCAATTTCTCCACCTATCAACTCGACACAATCTTCCAAACACTTATCCCCTATTCTTCGACAACAACCAGCTATCACCATCTACAACACTTAACATCCTCTGTCTTTCCTTTACTCAAAATCTCAACTGGAAACTTCACGTCTCCTCTCTCGCTAAATCAGCTTCCTCGAGGTTGGGCGTTCTATATCGTCTCCGCCAGTTTTTCACCTCCGCGCAGTTGCTATCCATATACTGGGGCCTTGTCCGCCCTCGTATGGAGTATGCATATCATTAGTGGGGGGGCTCCATTCACACAACTCTTCTGGATAGAGTGAAGTCTAAGGCTCTTCGTCTCATCAGCTCTCCTCCTATTTATAATCTTCTACTTCTTAAATTATGTCGCGATGTTGCTTCCCTTTCTATCTTATACCGATATTTCCACGCTGAGTGCTCTTTTGAACTTTCTAACTGCATGCCTCCACCTTTCCCGCGGCCCCGCTGCACACGACTTTCTATTCATGCTCATCCCTATACTGTCCAAACCCCTTATGCAAGAGTTAAGCAGCATCTTCACCCTTTCATCCCTCATGCTGGTAAACTCTGGAACAATCTTCCTTCATCTGTATTTCCTCCTGCCTACGACTTGAACTCTTTCAAGAGCAGGGTATCAGAAGACCTCTCCTCCCGAAATTGACCTCTCTTTCAGCCACGTCTTATGATTCTTTTTAGGAGCAGTGAGTAGCGTTCTTTTTTTATTATTGTTTCCTTTTTTTGTGCCCTTGAGCTGCCTCCTTTGTTGTAAAAAAAAAAAATACAAGTGTTGTAGGTTATCTCATTTATCACATTTACCGACATACAAGGGGTGCAGGTTATCTCATTTATCACATTTACCGACATACAAGGGGTGTAGGTTATCTCATTTATCACATTTACCGACATACAAAGGGTGCAGGTTATCTCATTTATCACATTTACCGACATACAAGGGGGTTTAGGTTATCTCATTTCACATTTAACGACATGCAAGGGATGTAGGTTATCTCATTTATCACATTTACCCACATACACGGGGTGCAGGTTATCTCATTTATCACATTTACCGACATACAAGGTGTGTATGTTATCTCATTTATCACATTTACCGACATACAAGGGGTGTAGGTTATCTCATTTATCACATTTACCGACATACAAGGGGTGCAGGTTATCTCATATATTACATTTACCGACATACAAGGGGTGTAGGTTATCTCATTTATCACATTTACCGACTTACAAGGGGTGTAGGTTGTCTCATTTATCACATTTACCGACATACAAGGGGTGTAGGTTATCTCGCTTTTCACATTTACTGACATACAAGGGTAGGCGGTGGCTGAATGATTAACGTGCGGGACCAGCATTCATCAGGCCATGGACAATGTCAATTCGAATCCCCACGCTACCACCTGCTATTTTTTAGTCACCGCCGAGTGGCTTAAGACTACTCACAGGCTGTCCAGAAGACCACCTATCATCCTGGATTCTAGAAGAAACCGTACAAGTGAATCAAAAACGAGTTCCAGGGTGCAGCATGAGCCAAGCATAGCTAGCGCCACTATAAAAATTGCCTGCGCCACGACGGGCTTAGGCCGACCACCAGGCCTCTGAAGAAAGCCTACCGGTGCTATAGGCTGAGATGTAAACAAAAAAAAAGTTACCTCAGTTATCACATTTACCGACATACAAGGAATGTAGGGTACCTCATTTATCACATTTACCAACATACAAGGGGTGTAGGTTACCTCATTTATCACATTTACCGACATACAAAGGGTGTAGGGTACCTCATTTATCACATTTACCAACATACAAGGGGTGTAGGTTACCTCATTTATCACATTTACCGACATACAAGGGGTGTAGGGTACCTCATTTATCACATTTACCGACATACAAGGGGTGTAGGGTATCTCATTAATCACATTTACGGAGATACGAGGGGTATAGGTTATCTCCTTTATCACATTTACCGACATACAAGGGGTGCAGGTTATCTTATAAATCACATTTACTGAGATACAAGGGGTGTAGGTTATCTCATGTATCACATTTACCGATATACAAGGGGTGCAGGTTTTCTCATTTATCACATCTACCAACATACAAGGGGTGTACGTTATCTCATTTATCACATATACCGACATAGAAGTGGTGCAGGTTATCTTATTTATCACATTTACCGACATACAAGGGATGCAGGTTATCTCATTTATCACATTTACCGACATACAAGGGGTGTAGGTTATCTCATTTATCACATATACCGACATACAAGGGGTGCAGGTTATCTCATTTATCACATTTACCGACATACAAGGGGTGCAGGTTATCTCATTTATCACATTTACAGACATACAAGGGGAGCAGGTTATCACATTTATCACATTCACCGACATACCTCACTTACCTCATTTACTGACATACAAAGCGTGCAGGAAGAAACTTTCATATATGAAGCAATTTTCAAACTCAAAACATACGTCAACATTAACTTATAAAAAAGATAAAAAAACAAACTCAAGTGAAACATATCGCGATAGGAAGTCGACAAAGACACGGTACCGTGTCGCAATTCATCCACCTTTTATTTGTAAACAAATCCCGCGCATGCGTAGATTGGATGGGATGTCTTAGGATACGTGGATGGCAGATGACACCGTGCCGGGTAGGACATGTAGGTTTAAGTTGGATAAGTTCAGGTTCAACAAAGACATAGGCAAGAACTGGTTTATCAACAGTAGTGGATGAGTGGAACAGACGTATAAGTCATGTGGTGAGCGCCAACACGATAGATACATTCAAGAAGAGGTTAGATAAGTTCTTGGATAGGAGGGGTATGGGGCGTTAGTTTGGTGCCGTGGTCTGGGCCAATGTCAATATAGACATTGGTCTGGGCGGCATGTTGCGCTGTCTCGCGAGACCTCCTTCCTCCTCCTCCTCTTGTTGCGGGGGGAGCCCGACGGGTGGGTGGTGGGGTGTCGAGGGAAGCAATAAATTAACGATCAATAATTATCGCTTAATTTTATAGATAAAGACGCTTATTGAAGTAACCATTTAACAACATGTATAAAAGTAATTGTAAGAATTATGCAGTCACTTGTTGCCATGACAACGTTGACCACTCTTTTTCTGTGGTCGGTGATCGGAAATTAGTTCCGATCTCCACAGTCCGATTACCTTTTATAACGATGATCTAATCTTTGCATTCAGATCGTCAAGTGCTGTTCCGATCAGATCGGAAGATCGGACGATCGGACTGATGTTCGGAAGTGCCCAGCTCTGATATATATATATATATATATATATATATATATATATATATATATATATATATATATATATATATATATATATATATATATATATATATATATATATATATATATATATATATATATATATATATATATATATATACATATATATATATCTGTCCTTTTACCAACTCTCTTCTTGTTATTCATGAGTGACCTTCTTTCCATAACAAACTGTCCTGTCCACTCATACGACGACGACTCCACTCTGCATTATTCAACTTCTTTCAATAGAAGACAATCACAACAGGTAGTACATAACTCCAGACAGGAGGCTGCAGAACGCTTAACCTCAGACCTTGCTATCATTTCCGATTGGGGTAGAATGAACTTCAATGACTCAAAAACTCAATTTCTCCACCTATCAACTCGACCTAATCTTTCAAACACCTATACCCTATTCTTCGATAACACTCAGTTGTCACCCTCTTCAACATTAAATATCCTCGGTCTATTCTTAACCCAAAATCTTAACTGAAAACTTCTCATCTCCTCTCTCACTAAATCAGCTTTCTCGAGGTTGGGCGTTCTGTATCGTCTCCGCCAGTTCTTCTCCCCCGCACATTTGTTATCCATATACAGGGGCATTGCCCGCCTCGCATTAAGTATGCATCTCACGTGTGGTGGGGCTCCACTCACACACCTCTTCTGGACAGAGTGGAGTCGAAGGCTCATCGTCTCATCAGCTCTACTCGCCTTATTGATAGTCTTCTACCTCTTAAATTCTGTCGCGATGTTGCCTCTCTTTCTATCTTCTATCGATATTTTCAAGCTGAATGCTCTTCTGAACTTGCTAACTGCATACCTCTCCCCCTCCTGCGGCCTCACCACACACGACTTTCTAATGAAGCTCATCCCTATACTGTCCAGAGTTAATCAGCATCGTCACTCTTTCATCCCTCACGCTGGTAAACTCTGGAACGATCTTCCCTCAACTGTATTTCCTACTGCCTTCTACTTGAACTCTTTCAAGAGGAGGGTATCAGGACAGCACTCCTCCCGAAATTGATTTTTTTTTTTTGGCCACTCTATTTAGGAGCAGTAAGTAGGTTTTCATTATTTTTTTTTTACGCCCTTGCACTGTCTCCTCTGCTGAAAAAAAAAGAAAAAAAAGAAGAAAAATAAATAATATATATATATATATATATATATATATATATATATATATATATATATATATATATATATATATATATATATATATATATATATATATATATGTATATATATATATATATATATATATATATATATATATATATATATATATATATATATATATATATATATATATATATATATATATATATATATATATATATATATATATATATATATATATAAGAACATAAGAACATAAGAACATAGGAGTCTGCAAGAGGCCGATAGGCCTGTACGAGGCAGCTCCTCTGAACCTAAGCTCCCGTGTAGCTCCCGTGTATCTAACCCCACCTAATATCGCTGTTCATGAATTTATCTAGTCTATTTTTGAATGTGACAATTGTATTGGCACTCACCACATGACTGCTAAGCCTATTCCACTCATCCACCACCCTGTTTGTAAACCAATTTTTGCCTTTGTCCCTGTTGAATCTGAATTTATCCAATTTAAACCCACTACTTCGTGTCCTACCCGGTTATCTCACCGACAAAACCTTAGGAATGTCTCCTTTATTAAAGCCCTTCATCCATTTATAAACCTCGATCATGTCTCCACGCACCATTCGCCTTTCTAGAGAATGCAAGTTTAACTGTTTGAGTCTTTCCTTGTATAGCATGTTTATCAACCCCTGAATTATCTTAGTCATCCTCCTCTGCACCGATTCTAACATTTTGATATCCATTCTATAGTAAGGTGACCAGAACTGAACCGCATAGTCAGGTTGAGGTCTAACTAATGGTAAATATAGTTTGAGGAAGACTTCGGCGCTTCTGTTGCTTACGCTCCTTGATATAAATCCCAGTACTCTATTTGCTCGATTTCTAGCTTGAATGCATTGTGCCCTTGGACGAAGACCAGAGCTGACTAAGACCCCTAAATCCCTCCTACACCCAGACCTGCTTATGAGAGTATCATTTAAGAAATAGTTATGTGAGGGGTTGTTCCTACCTGCACTCAGAATACTGCACTTCCCTACATTGAACTCCATCTGCCATTTATCCGCCCAGTCATATAATCTGTTTAGTTCACCTTGGACAATACTAGCGTCCTGATCCGACTCAATTACTCTACCGATCTTGGTATCATCTGCAAACTTACTGACATCACTACTAATTCCTGTATCTAAGTCATTGATATAAATAATAAACAAAAGTGGACCTAATACCGAACCTTATGGGACCCCATTCGTAACACATCCCCAGTCAGACGTTTACCATTGATTTGCACTCTTTGCTTCCTGTTGCTAAGCCACGCCTGGACCCAGTTCAAAACTTTACCCTCTACTCCGTGAGCCTGTAATCTGAGCAACAGTCGTTGGTGAGGAACTTTGTCAAACGCTTTACTAAAATCAAGATAGATTACATCATAATGTTCATCTCTGTCTACCGCCTCAAATACTTTATTGTAGAAGGGCAAGAGATTGGTGAGGCATGACCTTCCTTTAGTGAACCCATGCTGCGAGTCGTGAAGGAAGCTATGTTTCTCTAGATGCTCCCGAATGTTCCTGGCTATCATGGACTCCAGCATCTTGCCTATAACCGATGTTAAGCTAATTGGGCGATAGTTTGAAGTAACTGACCTGTCCCCCTTTTTGAAAATCGGCGTCACATTAGCTACTTTCCATAGGCTCGGCACATAGCCAGTATTTACCGACGTCTTAAAGATGTTGGTTAGTGGGTCACTGAATACATCACCTAATTCCTTTAATACCCTCGTAAATATCCCGTCAGGACCTGGCGACTTATTCTTCTTAAGCTTATCTATCTCATCCTGAACTACTTGCCTGGTGATGATTTTATCCCTCAATTGATCGCCATCCCCGCCCTCGTACACCTGAACCCTTTCAGGAATAGTCGTTCGATCCTCCTGTGTGAATACTGAAAGGAAGTAGTCGTTTGACAATGTGCTCATATTTTCGTAATTTTCTACTAACTCCCCTGTGTTTATTTACAGCGGTCAAATTTTCTCCCGTGTTTTTGCTCAATACATCTGAAAGAAGCCTTTATGACTACTTTTAGCTTCATTTGTTGCTTTGATCTCATAGTTCCTTTTTGTTATCCTGGTGTTTTTCTTAACTAATCTAGATAATTCGACGTACCCGCCCCTGAGATGTGTTTCACCATTCTTTTTTTTCTGATAAATTCCCTTCTTTAACCTTATCTCGTGTCTTAGTCCACGAGTCATCCACTTTGGGTCATTGTTTTTTTTTCTAAGTGTTCGCTGTGGTATATGCTGTCTTTGCCCCTCTAATATTACTCTAACTAAATTATTGTAAGACATGTCTACCTGGTTCTCATGGCTCTCCAATCCGCAGTTCTGGCCCTCATGAATCCCTAAATTATCCCGCTTTATCCCTTCAAGATGTCTTCGAAACCCCTCGTAATTTGCTCTTCTAAAATCTGGAACTAACACTGGGTTTGGTTCGCGGGTTACCGCCCAGTCAAAGATAAAACGAACCGTTCTGTGGTCACTATTTCCTAACTCTCCGCCCACCTCCAACTCACGTAGCAAGTTCCCATTATTGGTTAGGACTAATATGTTATCTCCTATGGGAGGCTCAGTAACTACCTGCTTAAGGAAATTATCTTGTATAACTTCAAGAAAATCCTCGGCTTCCAGGTCACCCACTAGGTCTTCCTAGTCTATATTCCTATAATTAAAGTCCCATATTACACAGACATTTCTACTCCTACTCGCCCTTCCAATCTCCTGTAGTAATATCCTCGTGTCCTGCCTGTTAAGGTTGGGTGGCCAGTACAGAACTCTTAGAGTTAGTTTTTCTTTCCCTTTGTAAACGTCCACCCAAACTGATTCTGAATCCATGTTAGTTTTGACTGAATTGGTAACTAAACATTTAAGTGAGTCTTTAACATATAGCGCAACTTCACCTTCCTTTCTGCCCCTTCTGTCTTTGTGAAACATCTGATAACCCGTTATTTCAAATTCTGATCTAAAATTTCTATTGGCAGTGTCTATCCATGTCTCAGTGATCGCTATTATCTCAAAATTTTCTGAACAAGCTTCACCTCTTAGTAAATCTATCTTGTTTCTGAGGCTCCTGCTGTTAGTATAGAAAATTCTTAGCCCGTCCTCTGTTACTCCCCTATAATTACTTCTAAGCTGCCTGGTTATATTATGAGCTAGATGTCCTCTCCCATTACTCCTCCCATTGCTCCCATTACTCCTCCCCCCCTCGCCTATACTAAAAAATCCTTCAGGGTTCCAAGTGCTCGCTCAAGGGAGTCCGAGAGAGCCTCAACACCCTTGAACGTCAAGTGTATCCCGTCACGGGGGTAGAGGGCGTCGTTGCCAGAGAAGAGGTCCCAATTGTCGACGAACAGCTACCCATTACGCCCGCAGTGCTCAGCAAGTCTGCTGTTCACTGCTATCGCCCTGGACAGACATCCATCGCCAACGCCACTCCTTGGCAGGACGCCACACACTACTGGCGACCCACCAGCGTCACGTATCCTGCCTAACAATTCTCTAAAACGCCTGAGAAGGTCCTCGTTTGGCACACGGGAAACGTCGTTTCCGCCATAGCTGAGAAAGACAATGGGGTTCGATCCCTCGCTTGGCATACACGCCTCAATCCTGTCTGATATATGGCCCACCCCTGCCCCTGGGAAACACTCTCTCGTCCTGTTTTTATCCTTGGAACAAAAATACCTGTCAACATAACGAACCTGACTATCACCAACAACAACATCCCGGCGGTCAAGAGAGGGGCCAGAAGGAAAGGAGGGAGGGTGAAGGGGGGAGGGGAGAGCGGGAAGGGAGGGGAGGGACCTGCTGTGAAGAACGAGGGGAAATTGTGGAAGAGGTGGAAGGAGGAGAAGGAGGAGAAGGAGGATAAAGGGAGGAGGGGGATGGAGGACCGGACGAGGAGAGGAGGAAGAGGGGAAAGGGAAGGTAAGGGACAGGTGTGGGAGGGAGGGACGAGCGAGGAGGCGAAGGACAAGGAGGAGAAAGAGGGAGAGGAGGAGGAGGAGGGTGGGCGGGAAGAGGGGAGAGGGGGGACGGAAGAGGAAAGCGAGGAGGAGGAGGCGGAGGAGGAGGAAACATTGAAACATGGAAACATGGAAACGCAGGCAACAGAAAGCCTATTGGCTCATTACGAGGTTGCCCGCTTTGGTGATTTAATCTGCTCGACAGCCTGGGGCCTGGGGAGCAGATGAAAGCACCTCGACATTGAGGAGCAGATGAAAGCACCTCGATATTGAGGAGCAGATGAAAGCAAATCAATATTCAGTTTACTCCCGACGCAGCGAAGTGACGGTCGATTCTATATTTGAAGGAGTTGATAGTATTCGCATTTACTACTTCTGAAGGAAGATTGTTCCAGTGACGGATGACTCGGTTTGAAAAGAAACTCCTTCCGATGTCTGTGTTACATCGACTAGACTGAATTGGTAAACCGTTATTTCTAGTTCTTAGGTTGGTTTGCAATTCAAAGAAATTGGAGTAATCGACGTTATTGAATTTTTTCAGATACTTGAAGACTTGAATCATATCTCCTCGTAGGCGTCTTTTCTCCAATGTAAAGAGATTGAGTCGCTTGAGTCGTTCCTCGTACGGTTGAGCCCTTAAGGTTGGTATCATTTTCGTGGCGCGTCGTTGAATCCTTTCCAGTAAATCAATGTCCTTTCTGTAATTAGGAGACCAGAACTGTACTGCATACTCGAGGTGCGGTCTTACCATGGAATTATACAAGGATGTGGGCGTTTTACACTCGAAGTTCCTCGCTATGAACCTGAGCATAGTGTTGGCTTTGTTGTATGCTTTTTTACAGTGATTCGCGTGTTTCAGGTCACTGCTGATAGTGACTCCAAGATCCTTTTCCTCCTGCATCGCTTGCAGAGGTCTCCCATTCATGATGTATGTGTGGTTACTATTTCTGGACCCAATGTGCATGACTTTGCATTTGTCAACATTAAAGGACATTTGCCATTTTTCCGACCATTCGATAATGTGATTGAGGTCTTTCTGAATGATTTCGCAGTCGGTCTTTGTGAGGGCCTTTCCCCCAACCGTAGTGTCATCAGCAAATTTCGATATTGTGGATTTCAGTCCTGATTCGAGGTCGTTGATATATATGATGAAGAGAATGGGTCCCAGCACTGACCCTTGAGGCACTCCACTAGTGACTAGAAGCCAATCGGAAGGCTGTCCGTTGAGTAGTACTCATTGTTTTCTGTCGGTGAGCCAATCTCTTATCCACGCGATCAGATTGGCTCCAATGCCCGCCGAGTGCAGTTTCTTAAGGAGTCGCTCGTGCGGTACCTTGTCGAAGGCTTTCTGAAAGTCCAGGTATATAACATCACTGGGGATGTGGGCATCCCAGTTCTTATATATACCTTGAAAGAAGTCTAATAAATTCGTTAGGCAGGAGCGCTTGTTTCTGAAGCCATGCTGGATGTCTGACATTACATTATTGTCTTCTAGAAACTTAACAAGTTTGTCTCTAATAATCTTTTCGAGTATTTTTCCTGCCACTGATGTCAAACTTATGGGCCTGTAGTTTAATGCAACGCTTTTGTCTCCTATTTTAAAAATTGGTGTTACGTTCGCCATCTTCCAGTCTTCCGGGACCTTTTTCAATTGAACAGACTGGTTGAATATGTTAGTGAGTGGCTGAAGTATTTGCTGTTTAAGCTCTTTTAATAACCGCGGGGACAAACCGTCAGGTCCTGTTGACTTGTTCGTGTCGAGTTTATCCAAATACTCTTTCACTTCTTGGTCGCATATTGAGTCAATTTTCAGGGGCGTGATTCCCCTCGGCGGGTCAGGGTTCTCGGGCATGGTTTCGATGTTCTCGACTGTGAATACGGATGCGAAGTTACTGTTGAGGATTCTGGCCATCTGTTTACTGTGCTGAGTTGCAGCTCCAGTCTCGTCTGTCAGGGGACCAATATTGGATTTTACTTTCTTTTTCGGTCTGATGTATGTGAAGAATTTTTTTGAGTTTGTCTTGATGTCACGCGCTATTTGTTTTTCGTAGTTGCGTTTACTACTACGAATAAGGGTGCGACAAGCTCTGAGGCTGTTGTGATACTGAGTACGGGCTTCGGCCGTGTCATTTTCTTTCATTAGGTTATAATTCCTTTTTTTTTAAGTTTACCGCCCTTTTTATTTCTCTGGTCATCCACGGTGGATCTACGGCACCATTTACTCGCCTGGGTTTCGTCGGCACTGTAGCCTTTTCTACTCCCAAAAGCTTATCTTTGAAGTTGTTCCACACATTGTCGATTGTATTGTCGGTTAGGTGAAGTTGGTCCCAGGTCGCAGAGGGAAGCAGCTCACGGGCTAGGTTGAAATTTGCTTTTTTGTAGTCTGGTATCACTGACGGATTGTCTACGAGTTTGTGACTTATGTTGTCATTGAAACGAATTAAGTAGTGATCGCAACCGTTAATTTTTTCACCAACTTCACAGTCGCGAATGAGGTCGGGGTCGCTTACTAATACCAGATCCAGCAGATTGTTTTCTCTTGTTGGTTGAGTTACAACTTGAGTGAGGAACGAATCCTCCACCATTTCTATAAGCCTGTTACCCTCTTGATCTCGAGTCAATTGTCCCCAGTCAATGTTAGGGCAATTAAAGTCCCCAGTTATTATTGCTTCTTTACTTTGTGTTAAAGAGTGAAGCTCTTCGTACAGGGCAGTGTCATCGGCTGCCTGTTGTTTTGGAGGCCTGTATACGGTCGAGTGTTAGTTTCTAATTATTCGCAGTTATTTCCACATAGACGGAGTCGTAATTATCTGCGTCCTGTTTGTCTATTTTTTTGGCAGGGAGCGTACTTTTTACGTACCAAATTACTCCTCCTCCTTTCTTGTGCATTCGATTTTTTTGGAAACTTTCGTACCCGGGAAATGACAGTTCAGATACTAAATGTGCAGAGTTGGCCCAAGTCTCTGTGATGGCTACCACATCTGGTTTCTCAGTTGCAATATACGCCCTAATTTCGTCCTTTTTGGGTAATAGACTGCGTGCATTTGTGTACAAAATGGAAATGTGATTACTGGTTTGGCCGCGTCGTGTTGAATGAGTTCGCTTGTCGGAGGCGTCGTTGGTTACACAGTTTCTTGCAAGCCGCATCGACGCTACGGTTCGGTCGATCAAGGGTTGGCTTTGCCTTGCCCTCGCCTCCAGTTTTTTTAATAGCTTTTCGAGAAGCTTTCAACTGCATCGTTCAGGAGCCTTCCTAGCCGCGCCGAACCAACCTCGTTCAAGTGGAGTCCGTCCTCCCAAAACAAATCTGGGCGCTGGTTGAAGTGATGCCATGCGTTCGTGAACCCTACGCCTTCATCGTTACATAACTGCTTTAGACTAGTGTTGACGCCGTACGCTTTACTCTTGTTGTATCCGGCGAACGTATTGACTCTCGGTAGAATTCCAGAGACGATGATGTGAGGAGACTTGGTCTTGTATTTCCGAATGACTTGACGGTATTTTGCTAACAGGTCCTGAATTTGAGTTGGCTGAAGGTCGTTGGTTCCCGCATGGATCAGATACACTGTGTCGTCCTTCGCATTTACTGAAACTGCATCGACAGCTGATTCAATATCGTCCAGTTTGGCTCCGGGGATACAGAAACGCTGCCGTGTCAACGTATTCCGACCGCAAAACTCCGTAAGTTGGCCTCTCACCACACTGTCTCCAACTAAATTGACTCTAGTAGTTAGTTTGCCCATACCAGGAAACAGCGTTTGGTTCGTACAAGTGACAGCTGGTAGAATGGTCTTGCGAATTCTTCTGGAAGGGCGCGAGGTACAAGAGGGAGCGCGGGCTAAGGTGGGTTTGGAAGTGGTGGTGGTGATAGTAGTGGGTGGTTGGGGAAGGGTGGAGGGTGAGGTGTGGATGGAGGGAGATGTGGTATCAGAAGTGGAGGAGGCGGAGGTTGAGTTCGTGTTGGAGGTGGAAGTGGAGGATGGAGTGGTGATGAGGATAGGGGAGGAGTCAAGGGTGTTGGAGGGAGAGGAAGGGAGAGCGGGAGAAAGGGGAGTGGTACTGTGGATGGAGGTGGATGGATTAGGAAGGGAGGTGGATGGAGTTGAAGGAATGGTAAGGGTGGCGGCGGGTCCAGGCGTGGCAGAGGAGATCGTGTTGAAGGTGGAAGGGGAAGATGGAGTGGTGATGAGGATAGGGGAGGAGTCAAGGGTGTTGGAGGGAGAAGAGGGAGTGGGAGTGGATGAGGTAGCAAGGGAGGTGGATGGGATAGAAGGAATGGTAGGGGTGGCGGCGGGTCCAGGCGTTGCAGAGGAGTGGGGTGGTTGAGGCGAGGCAGAGGAGATCGTGTTGGAGGTGGAAGGGGAAGATGGAGTGGTGATGAGGATAGGGGAGGAGTCAAGGGTGGTGGAGGGAAAAGAGGGAGTGGAAGTGGATGAGGTAGCAAGGGAGGTGGATGGGGCGGAAGGAATAGTAAGGATGGAGGCGGGTTCAGGCGAGGCAGAGGAGGAGGAGGAGGTATGTAATTGGGTCAGAACGTCAGAATATGAGTTTGAGGAGGAGGAAGCTGGAGTAGGAAGGGCGGGGAAAGAAGTCACAACTTCCCATATCAGTACGTTTGAGCGTTTCAGCTCATCGTTAATCGAGCTAAGTGCTTGGATACGCGAGTCCAAGACACAATATTTACACTTAGACTCGTTGAGTTGAAAATGGATCGTGGCAAATTTCTGCGAACAATTACCGCAAGTGAAATATTTGGGCATGGTTACAATTCCTTTTTTCTTTTCTTTTTTCTGTAGCAAGAAACTTTAGTTAATATATATTTAGAAACCGCGTGGGTGGCTTGCTGAATACCAGGAAGGAGCTCAACTGAACACCTGGAAGGAGTTAGGTAGGGGTCGGGTCGAGTCCCGCGGGGGTAATTAGTTGGACGGTAGAGAGGCTTGTTTAGTTAAAGGAACACAAAGGAGCACAAAGGAGGAGGAGGAGGAGGAAATAGTTAGAGGAGGAGGAAATGGTTAAAGGAGGAGGCGGAGGAGGAAATATGGGTTTGGACGGAGAAGGAGGAGTAGGGAAGGTGATTAAAATAGAAATAGAAATACCTGTGTTGATTAGGATTATTTAAGGAGTGCCGGGTGGTTTCCTTCGTTAAGCCCTCGGTGGCTGTGGGATATGGGCGGGTGTGTGAACACCTGGGTCTTGGTGTGTGAACACCTGACTGTCTTGGTGAGGGAGTGCCGGTGAAAAGATTAGCCGACCTCACTAATCCCGGAAAATTTCAGACTTAACGGGCGGTACCGGGAGTAATTATACCCCTGGGAATAAATAGGGCGGGGTTCAGGAACGATTGGTAATGAACAAGAAAATACAGTGAGTTGTGATCTGACCGTTTACTATAGTAATAAAATAAATAAAATACTCGCTATAATAAGTGTGTAAATGTATCACTCGGGTTTATTTTTAAACAATGTGTGTGCAGTTGTTGAAATGCTTTACTTTGTTACCCTGTGACAGGTACGGGAAGCAGTAGAATTATGACACTTAGCGTTCCACAGCGGCGGTGATGTCTGCTAGGCAGTGAAGCGACGATGAAGTTACCGATGAGCGATGTCCAACCTCTTCAAGTAATATCAACTACAGTTAAAGTCCTCGATGGCGTATAGAGATTGCACAACACACTTGGTGAACACTAACTCACGGAATCACGGTTAACACTAAATCGAGGAATCACGGTGAGCACTGAATTACGGAATCACGGTTAACACTGAATCACTGAATCACGGTTAACACTGAATCACGGTTAACACTGAATCACGGTTAACACTGAATCACGGAATCGCGGTTAACACCGAATCACGGAATCACGGTTAACACTACATCAAGGAATCACGGTTAACACCGATTCACAGAGTCGCGGTTAATACTGAATCACGGAATCACGGTTAACACTAAATCAAGGAATCACGGTTAACACTGAATCACGAATCGCTGTTAACACTGAATCACGAATCGCGGTTAACACTGAATCACGGAATAGCGGTTAACACCGACCCACGGAATCACGGTTATCACTGAATCAAGGAATCACGGTGAACACTGAATCACGAATCACGGTTAACACTGAATCACGAATCACGGTTAACACTGAATCACGGAATAGCGGTTAACACCGAATTACGGAATCACGGTTAACACTAAATCAAGGAATCACGGTTAACACTGAATCACGAATCACGGTTAACACTGAATCACGAATCACGGTTAACACTGAATCACGGAATAGCGGTTAACACTGAATCACTGAATCACGGTTAACACTAAATCAAGGAATCACGGCTAACACTGAATCACTGAATCACGGTGAACACTCTAGCCGGAGCGAGCGGGGGTCGTGACCTTAACCTAGGGGGAGGAAGAGAAAGGAGGAGGGGGAGAAAGGGAGGGTGAGGTGGGGGAGGAAGGAGGAAGAGGGGGAAAGGGAAGGTGAAGGATAGTAGTGGGAGGGAGGGACGGGCGAGGAGGCGGAGGACGAGGAGGAGAAAGAGGGAGAGGAGGAGGAGGAGGGTGGGCGGGAAGAGGGGAGAGGGGGGACGGAAGAGGAAGGCGAGGAGGAGGAGGAGGAGGAAGAAGAGAAACATGGAAACATGGAAACATGGATATGCAGGCAACAGAAAGCCTATTGGCTCATTACGAGGTCGCCCGCTTGGGTGATTTAATCTGCTCGACCGCCACTTGGGGCTTGGTGAGCAGATGAAAGCACCTCGATATTGAGGAGCAGATGGAAGCCCCTCGTAATTCAGTTTACTCCTGACGCAGCGAAATGACGGTCGATTCTATATTTGAAGGAGTTGATGGTATTCGCATTCACTACTTCTGAGGGAAGATTGTTCCAGTGGCGGATGACTCGGTTTGAAAAGAAACTCCTTCCAATGTCTGTGTTACATCGACTCGACTGAATGGGTAAACCGTTATTTCTAGTTCTTGAGTTGGTTTGCAGTTCAAAGAATTTGGAGTAATCGACGTTATTGAACTTTTTTAGATATTTGAAGACTTGAATCATATTCCCTCGTAGGCGTCTTTTCTCCAGTGTAAAGAGATTGAGTCGCTTGAGTCGTTCCTCGTACGGTTGAGCCCTGAAGGTTGGAATCATCTTTGTGGCGCGTCGTTGAATCCTTTCCAGTAAAGCAATGTCCTTTCTGTAATTGGGAGACCAGAACTGCACTGCATACTCGAGGTGCGGTCTTACCATGGAATTATACAAGGATAGCATCACGTCTGGTGTTTTACACTCGAAGTTCCTCGCTATGAACCCGAGCATAATGTTGGCTTTGTTGTATGCTTTTTTACAGTGATTCGCGTGTTTCAGGTCACTGCTGATAGTGACTCCAAGATCCTTTTCCTCCTGCATCGCTTGCAGAGGTCTCCCATTCATGATGTATGTGTGGTTACTATTTTGGGACCCAATGTGCATGACTTTGCATTTGTCAACATTAAAAGACATTTGCCATTTTTCCGACCATTCGATAATGTGATTGAGGTCTTTCTGAATGATTTCGCAGTCGGTCTTTGTGAGGGCATCTCAACCCACCTTGGTGTCATCTGCAAATTCCGATATTGTGGATTTCAGTCCTGATTCTAGGTCATTGATATAAATGATAAAGAGGATGGGTCCCAGCACTGACCCTTGAGGCACTCCACTAGTGACTGGTAGCCAATCGGAAGGCTGTCCGTTGAGTAGTACTCGTTGTTTTCTGTCGGTGAGCCAATCTCTTATCCACGCGATCAGATTGGCTCCGATGCCCGCCGAGTGCAGTTTCTTAAGGAGTCGCTCGTGCGGTACCTTGTCGAAGGCTTTCTGAAAGTCCAGGTATATAACATCACTGGGGATGTGGGCATCCCAGTTCTTATATATACCTTGGAAGAAGTCTAATAAATTCGTTAGGCAGGAGCGCTTGTTTCTGAAGCCATGCTGGTTGTCGGAGATTATATTATTGTTTTCTAGAAACTTAACAAGTTTATCTCTAATAATCTTTTCGAGTATTTTTCCTGCCACTGATGTCAAACTTATGGGCCTGTAGTTTAATGCAACGCTTTTGTCTCCTTTTTTGAAAATCGGTGTTACGTTCGCCATCTTCCAATCTTCCGGGACCTTGTTTAGTTGAACTGACCGGTTGAATATGGTAGTAGGTTTTAATAACCGCGGGGACAAACTGTCGGGTCCCGTTGACTTGTTCGTGTCGAGTTTGTCCAAGTACTTTTTTACTTCTTGGTCGCATATTGAGTCAATTTCCAGCGGCGTGATCTCATTCGGCGGGTCAGGGCTCTCGGGAATGGTTTCGATGTCCTCGACTGTGAATACGGATGCGAAGTTACTGTTGAGGATTCTGGCCATCTGTTTACTGTCCTGAGTTACAGATCCAGTCTCGTCTGTCAGGGGACCAATATTGGATTTTGCTTTCTTTTTCAATCTTATGTACGTGAAGAATTTCTTGGAGTTAGTTTTGATTTCGCGCGCTATTTGCTTTTCATAGTTGCGTTTGCTACTCCGAATAAGGCTGCGACAAGCTCTGAGGCTGTTGTGGTACTGTGTGCTGGCTTCGGCCGTAGCATTCTCTTTCATCAAATTATAATTCCTTTTTTTTAGGTTTACTGCCCTTTTTATTTCTCTGGTCATCCACGGTGGATCTACGGCCCCATTTACTCGCCTGGATTTCGTAGGCACTGTAGCCTTTTCTACTTGCAACAGCTTATCTTTGAAGACGTTCCTCGTTGTCGATTGTATTGTCGGTGATGCCAAGTTGGTCCCAGGTCGTAGGGGGAAGCAGTGCACGGGCTAAGTTGAAATTTCCTTTTTTGTAATCTGGTATCACTGACGGATTATCTACGAGTTTGTGACATATGTTGATATTAAAACGGATTAAGTGGTGATCGCACCCATTAAGTTTCTCTCCAACTGTACAGTCGCGAATGAGGTCGGGGTCGCTTACTAATACCAGATCCAGCAGATTGTTTTCTCTTGTTGGTTGAGTTACAACTTGAGTGAGGAACGAATCCTCCACCATTTCTAAAAGCCTGTTACCCTCTTGATCTCCAGTCATCAGTCCCCAGTCAATGTTAGGGCAATTAAAGTCCCCAATTATAATTGCTTCCTTGCTTTGTGATAGAGAGTGAATCTCTTCGTAGAGGGCAATGTCATCGGCTGCCTGTTGTTTCGGAGGCCTGTATACGGTTGCAAGTGTTAGTTTCTTGTCAGTTGCGGTTATTTCCACATAGACAGAATCGTATTTCTCTGCGTCCTGTTTGTCTATTTTTATGGCAGGGAGTGTACTTTTTACGTAGCAAACTACTCCTCCTCCTTTCTTGTGCTTTCGACTTTTGTGGAAGCTTTCGTATCCAGGGAATGACATTTCGGATTCTAGATGGGTAGAGTTGGCCCAAGTCTCTGTGATGGCTACCACATCTGGTTTCTCTGTTGCAATATACGCCCTAATTTCGTCCTTTTTGGGTATTAAACTACGTGCATTTGTGTACATGATAGAAATGTGGCCGTGACGAGTTGTACCAGTTCGCTTGTCGGAGGCGTGGTTAGTTACACAGTATCTTGTGAGTCGCACTGACGCTACGGGTTGGTTGATCAAGGGCTGCCTTTGCCCCGTCCTCGCCCGCCGTTTTTTGAAAGGCTTTTCGAAAAGCTTTTCACTGCCTCGTCCAGAAGCCTCCCGAAACGCGCCGATCCAACCTCATTCAGATGTAGTCCATCGTTCCAAAACAAGTCTGGGCGCTCAAGGAAGTGGTGCCAGGCGTTTGTAAACGCCACGCCTTCGTCGTCACAAATTTCCTTCAGACTAGTATTGATGTTGCTCGCTTTGCTGTTGAAGCCGG